>NW_009191028.1:0-472 GCF_000690835.1 Fulmarus glacialis | reverse complement strand
CTGCAGTGCCTGTCATTTTGTCATCAGATTCAGAAACCTTCTCTTCCCCTTGAGGATTCTGAATAGTGTTGAACTCAGCAGGCACAGGCATGGGCCAGCCCTAGCACATTGCAGTGATTTGTGTCTCTCTGGAGTTGCCAGGGTGACGACATCCTTTTTCCAAATACTTTACTAGTTTTTCAGGATTCTACACTTGTTCAGGGATGAAGTTCCAAAACACTGGAGGTCCCCACTGTCCTAGGAACTTGCCCATACTATCCCACATACCCTGTCACTCATAATTATACAGCCTTGGGGCAGATCTCTGGGTGATATTCTTAAATTGCTTATTAACGTTAGACAAAACCAAAAAAAATATTCCCAAGAAATACCAATAGAAATACCTTAACTACCAGATGTTTAAGATACTGAAAAGTTATTGTAATGAAACATCATAGAAGAAGGTAGGGTAGGAAGGCTCTGCAGAGGGACC
>NW_009191027.1:2374-3012 GCF_000690835.1 Fulmarus glacialis | reverse complement strand
CCTGAGAATGTGTCTGTTAACACTAACAATACCGATACCCGCCTTTTCTTGGGAGTTCAGAAAAGTCTATTTGCCATTGTTGCCCTGGGATGTTACCCTTTCCATTGGTTGTGTACCCTATTGGTTGTATTAGGATTGTTTTTCAAACAAATTTCACGCTGCTGTGTCACTTGTTTCACCACAGTATACAAATTGCGACCTATTATTCTTTTGTTTAGATCTTTGTACAAAGCATCTGCTCCCCAATGAGTTTTGCTATGCTCATCTGAAATTAATTTCCACAATATTCTGGAGGGTATTATAATACGTCCATCTGGTGTATATACCTATCCATCGTCTTTTTCTTTCCCTCCTAAATCATCAATCAAATTCTTATCTTCCTTTGAATATCTTTCAGAGCCTAAATTTAATTTTGATACTTGAAATTTACCATCTGGAATCAAAGCCAATGCCTCAACCTCCATCCTTTCTGCGGCTTGTCTGGCATCATAGTCTGCCAATTTATTTCCAATTTCCTGTTCAGTGTTACCTCTTTGGTTTCCTCCGCAATGCATAATAGCCACTTTCTCTGGCAATTTTACAGCTTCTAAGAGTTGTAAAATTTCTTTTGCATGTTTTATCTGTTTTCCTTGGGCTGT
>NW_009191027.1:0-1625 GCF_000690835.1 Fulmarus glacialis | reverse complement strand
TCAATGGATGCTGTTTAATTCTAACTGGGCCAGCCCCTCGCTTTATCCTGGAAGCCCACAACCCTGGATATACCTGATTTGGCTTTCCCAGGTATCCCCGAGGCCCACACCCCTGGATATACCTGATCTAAAATTTCTTGGGGTATTTGTTTTGTTGGGTTTTTTTTTTTCAGCTTGTATTAGAGCCAGACTTAAGACTTCAATTAATTGTTCATTTTTATTTTTAAATTCCATTCTATCCTTTTTGAATATTATTTCTGCTCCCAATTGTTCTAATAAATCTCGCCCCAACAGGGATTTTGGAGAATTTGGCATATACAAAAACTTATGTATCCCTATTTGTTTCCCTAACTTATATTTAAGCGGCTGTAAAAGGAAAGCTTTCTCTTGTTGGCCAGTAGCTCCTATTACAGTCACAAAATCCTCATCCACGGGCATTAATTTTTGGTTTAATACAGAGTAAGAAGCACCCGTGTCTACCAGAAATTCGAAGTCAAACACTTCTTCCATCACAGCATCTAAATCACGCCAATCTGGATCTTGGGTTTTTATAACATCTCAAAAGCTCGGGCTATCTTTTCAGGGTTATCTCGATAATTGCCCACTGCTTGTCTCCAAATATTCAAATCTGCAATCGTAAAGGGGACTTTAACTACTACCGGACCTTCCGGTCCCACAGCCTCCCCTGAAGGAGCCTGAACGGGCAGCGCCCCCCTGCCGCCTTTGTTCCGAGTCCTCCCTGCCGCAGGGCTAAAACCTCCGCCTTCCTTTTTCTCAGCAGTTTCTAAATCGCTCTCACCCGGAGATGAGTCAACACCCCCCTCTGCCCCCCTTTCCAGCAACCTAGCCCCAGACGCTGTCAACATTTCTATTTCTTCCTCTTTATCTTGTTCCTTCGTTCTCAAACATCTCTGCCCCGTGCTTCATGCTGAACAACGCCGCTTCAACTTTCCCTGATCCTTCTCTGGTTCCTTTTCTAACGCCAATACTAAAGGGTCCTGAGGTGCTAAATTTATACCGCACTCCTTGTGCCATTCCGGATGGTTTCGCAAAGTGAAAAACATATCTGCATACATTACTTCATCCCATTTTACACACAGGAAATCACATAAACAAACTTTTCACATAACAACACCACAAATACTCAATCACTATGACAATAGACAATACCTTTACACAGAACAATCGAAGGGGACTCGAACCCCTGTGTCACTCTCAGCTCAAAGTTCCCCTATTCACGCTCCCGCCTGGTGAATCCCCAATTTCTTTCCAATGGGCTAATACACATCCTAATGGACTCTTCTTCAAGATACCTCCACTCTGCTTACTGCCCATTATAATATACACAAAATTCTTACACAAAGAATAACAAAATTCTCTTATCGCAATAACAAATCGTTATGAACAATAGTATACCACAGTATACCCCAAAACTCATTTAGAGTACCAAAACCATAACGAGCAACAGTATATAGATAATTCCATATACTTCCGAACTGATTCAGAATCAGAACCAAAACCAATGTATACGTATACTACTAGGGTGCACCAAAACCAAAACCAAAACCAAAACCAAAACCAATGTATACCGTTGGTTGCTAGCGCCTCGGTATACGCCGTCCTGC
>NW_009191026.1:0-25419 GCF_000690835.1 Fulmarus glacialis | reverse complement strand
TTCCAATCTAAATGGTTCTATGATTCTATAACACCATTCATAAAAGTAGGAAAGCTGCAAGGATCTAAAACAATTTTTGTAGACAGTTATATAACTTGTGTATATTTCACTCTGATTCAACAAAACTGAAAGAAGAGGTTGACAGACATTTGGCATGTCCCTATGTGGAGTGCTACAAATCACTGAGCTAAGGCCAGGAGGAATTGCAAACCCACATATCACTGCATGTGTTGACCAAAGTCAGTAACTCTTACAGCAATTGGTATTACCTTATCTATATTTCACTATCAGTCAGACAGCAGGTCTTACCATGCAGATAGTGTTTATTAGGTAAAAATTCAGGGTTGTGTGATTCTGCATACCCAGTTTATAATCTCGAGCTGAGCTGAATTTATGCCAAACCGTTTGAGCATCAATGTACCAGATTTACAGGTCTAGATTTGACAAATTTGATGTCAGCTTACAGAGTCTTTATCTAGAGTATAGGTCCACCCTTGGTGACTGTTTCTTTTTGGACATCAAAGATGGGGTTCATGTTATCTCATTTTAGCCATCTGAAGTCTAGGTGTTTTATCAAGGCCAAACATCTGGGTTCCTTTTTAGTCACCAGAGAGATAAAGATGCCATTTATACATTTTTTCAGATCAGTTTCTCCCTGGAGGTATCTTTCTCTGCTGACCAAGAAGTTATTTTTGAATCTTGTGCACTAAATGCCTAGATTTTATACATCTAAAATGAAAAGAGGTTAATTCTACTACAAGTAAGGAATGGAGAAACATTTTTTTTTGTTAAAGTGTTGGTAAATGTTATTACTTTGAATGATTGTCAAGCCTGTCTATTTATGACCTGTGTGTGTTGTCTGATTGCCCTTGAAATGTCTGGAAAAGTACCTCCATTCTCAGCTGTCCTCTTATTAAGACTCAGTTCCACAGGACAGGCATTTAAATTCAGATAACTTTACCACATGCTCAAAATTAGTGCATGATTAAGCATTTTCTTGAAATGAGAGCCAACATTTTTCTCTCATCAGGTTACAAAAGGTTTATACTCTGGCTGTCTTAATGAAACAAAAGCTGTGGGTATGGAAATACAGCAAATCCATTACTGAACACAGCCCTCAATTAGTGCTAAGGACTGAATGCAATCTCTGTCATTACCACCGTAGCCACTTTCCTTGCCCTCCAAGCTGTGGTAGCTGTTCTCATACCTTAGTCAGGTATGCAAAGCTGGTAGCAGCATTGTAGAGGAGAGAGAGGTTACTGACTGTTGTGCATGGTTAATTAAAAGAACTGCATTTTCTACATCTGTAATTCTTCTCCCTTGTTTCACCTGTAGTATTTTGTATTGGTCTATATAGCACTAACTTTAATGCTTTTGATATAGAGTGTACGTGCTATGGAACTGAGATTATAGTTGTTTTCATTTTTTATATCTCCCGAGCTTTCTTTGAAAGCACAGGAGCCTGGGCTGTCACTGTGACTAATTGGAAACCATACTGCCAAAAAGGTGAAGGGGAGGTCAGGTCACATGAAGCATAGGCAACTCACAGACATTTTCTAACTTTCAAGTGCCTAATGTTTCAACCTTAAAAATGTTCTTCTTTACAAACACTTTGAATAGATGTAAATGCAGTTGTACATGCTTCTGTGGCTGCAATTCCCCTAGCTAGGGAAATTTTTTAAAAAAGAAAAGACTGAAATTCTACCATTTAAGTTCTCAAAACTATCACCACAGTCTCCAGATCTCCTAGGTCCCTGAAGCTAATGGATTAAACAATATCACACAACTCCATACCATATCCAGGGAATGATGTGATAAGAACTAATGACATCCAACACACATTCCTGAGACACACGTGTGAGTGAGTTTCCTATTATACACAAGAAAGGGCCAGGCTTAGGAACTATGGATTCCAACTTGGGTTGGAAGGGACCTTTAAAGATCATTTAGTCCAAACCCCCCTGCCATGGGCAGGGGCATCTTTCACTAGATCAGGTTGCTCAGAGTCCCATCCAACCTGACCTTGAACACTTCCAACTTCAGGCTGTTCATCCCAGGACTATTTTCAGGAAAGAATTTGTAAGGATTTGTTCATGTGTTGACTGTGTTTATATACAATGTTAGTACATACAAACTACATTGGATGTCAAAATATTTTATTCTTTTAACATGTTTAGAGAGGTCAATAGTTTCTTTATTTTGAAATGACTGTCTTTAAATTCACAAATAATCAATCTATTAATTATTATATTAATCACTATATCTCATTCTCAGTTTGCCTATACTTAAATTAAAAATACATGAAAATAAATATATTTAAATAATGAATAATATTTGTTAACATCTGTACATATGAATTAAAATTACATTTATATTGATTTAAATTAAAATTCTATATCATATGTACACACATATACATACATATGGACATATATATATGTATACACACACATATATCCTGAACTACACTGACTATGAAGTCCTAAGCTGCCCAGGCTGGAAAAGATCCATTGTTCAGAGACAGGTTCTTCACAGAATTATGTGAATTGTCTTGTCTACCATGGCAGTGGCCTTCAAGTGCTTGTAGTTAAGCTACATCTAATGCGTTCAGAGAGATCTGACTCTCCAAACAGTGCCTAAAAACTGTAATAGCTCTGTCCCTGGATGCAAGAAAAGGACACAAATATTGCTGAACAATGTCCAAGGATATTAAAAGAACCTTTTTCGTTATGATTTAGCTCAACTATGAGCCAAGGTTTCCGGAAATGTGCTACTTACCCAATTTAGTACATAAAACGAAAGTTTCTCAATTAATTACAAGTTTTCATGATTTCACTGTCAGACAAATTAATTCTATTTTACACTCAATTTGATTTTGTACTGGACAGCAAATGACTTTATTAGAAAATAAAGAAAGGTGGTTTGAACAGGCTTTAATTAATTCCATTGAAAAATAACTCAAATGCAATGTACCCTGAAGAAATACTCCTCCAACTATATTCAATAAAGGTTGTTTATCAAAGTAATTATTTACTTTAGAGAATTTCTTAAAATTTTCTCTTTAGATATATGAAGGCTCAAACAAAGCATGATTTTACTTCTGTGACCTTGAAGAAACACCTTAGTTTGAACAATTTACTTCAGCGGGGAAAAAAAATAGTGCTTTATTTTTAAAAACGTCTTATTGCCTGTGTTAATAAATCTTGTAGTGAATTAAACCTTGGAGCTCTGCTGAAAACTCCCTGTCTTTATCCACAGTACGTCTTTCTAGGTACAGAAATATGTCACAAAGGATATAGGATATAATATATAATATAGAGGTTATAATACCTTCTACCATATTTTTGTTTGCATTTTTATATGTAATAAGAACAATGTGCTTTTAATACAGTAGCTGTGTGCCTAAAACCTGTTGTATCTACAGTTACATATTATTTTTAAAAATCACTGAAGATTCTGTTAACATAAATTACTTTTGATTGAGACATTGAGAACAGCAGTGATGCTGACTCACTTGTGTTCAATGGTTTGCTAGACTCAGCGCATTAAATCAGTAATCCATTGGAGCTTCCAGACACAATAATTCTGGTATCTAATTAGGTACATTGCAGTGGGTTTGAGTTGATGATTCCCTTTAATAACTTACCTAAGTAAGTCTAAATCAGGAAGGGAAGATCTTCCATGGAAAGCCAAAGTCAAAGCCAAAAAAAAAAAAAACAAACCCACCACCTTAATGTTTATACACCCATAAAAATATTGAATATGATAGAAAACCTTCCAGAGACAGTTATATATACATACATATATACATGAAGACCCTCATACGTGTAGACATACATACTCCACTTACTTTGTGGATGAAGGTGGCAGGGCTGAGAAATCACAATTCTTTTATTCATTTGTAATGCTTCCATTTCACAGTGAAAATTTGCTTCTATCTTATTGAGAAGACTTCTGACCAAACTGCTTTCCAAGTTATTTCATGCAAATTACCGTACATTAGACAGTGAGACAAAATATAAGCTGGTATATTTACATACTGCCTTAATGGCAACAGAGAAAGCTTCAAGTTTTCTGTAAATGCTGAGTAGTTTGAATGCAAACATTTTAATAAGGCTGAAGACACTTTTTTTGGGTTTTTTTAACCTTTCTTTCCCGTAGTGGTTTTCAGCAGAGACTGTACAAGCATAAAGAAAAAATCAGTTGTAATTAATAACTCTGAATTCATTGTCAATACAGTTTCCCTCTTCTCTTTTCATTTTCCACTAAGATTTTTTCAGACTCAGCTTCTCATATCTTTCTGTGGAAATCAATTTCCCTGTACATACTAACTTACACTTCCAGGGCTGTATTTCTACTTCTCCCTGATGCACTTACAGAACAGGACAAAAATTTGCTTTTTCTCTCCCCTTAAAATTCCACAACTTCTTCTCCAGCTTGCAGTGATATTTTCAATACTGTCTTGTGGTTGGTGAGATAGCATTTAACATATTGGTTGTTTGGGCTTTTTTCCTCAGGCAAGCAGTAATCCCTGCTTGTTACCCTGAGGTTATGCATTTAACTTAAAATGAAGAATGATGACTATACTCTTTTTGCTCCCGGAGTTTTCCAGCAGGATAAAATGTTAGCTTCTGACTTCCATGTTAATTCACAAACATTGAATCTCATGAGTTTTTATGAGAAGTGACTCCTTTTCTTTTTACAAGTGATTTTCATTTCACTGTACATATTAGTAAATATAATCTCTAGTACTTTTCAAAATATAGAGGAAAATACGATGATTGTGATTTTTTGTGGGGGAAAAACCCAATTACTTTACTGTTGATATATACTATTTTCATGACTGCATCTTGATTAAATAACTCATTGAACATCACGTCATGAGCAGAAATGTTGTCTTTAATGCGATGTGGTGATAATTGTAACCTCTTACTGTAACCAGTAGTTACTTTTTTACTATTGCAGAACACTTTTGTTTCTAATAAATAACTTTGAAACTCCTGCAGGAAAGGGATTTTCAAAATGGAGTATAATGATATGTTACTATATTACTTATATTTTTACCATGCAAGCATTTAGTAATACAGATATTACATTTTTTACTGACCCTGAAGAATTCTTGTTTAGGTAATAATGTTTACCAGAAACAGTAATTTTCTTTTACTGATTTACTTATTATGTCTGTCTCTCATTTTGATATCCCTTCAGTTTAAAGTAATCAACAGTAATTATTGGTGTTTCATTAATTACTCTAATTCCACCTGTTTTCTAGGATATATTTTTATCTGTTCAGATTTTGCAAATATTTCTTTATTTGCCCCAACTAGTTGTGTATATACTTTCATACTTCATGGTTTAATTTATGTCACAGACTTTCTCAGGCATTTGCAAGTACTAATTTTGATCCTTTTCTTACGTATTAATTAAAATATTTGCTGAGCAGTATTTATTTTCTTGTTATATACACCTATTTCATTCTCTCTATGAGTCAAAGTGGGAATGTTGTGGTGGTGGGTTGGCCTTGGCTGGCTGCCAGACCTCCACCTGATTGCTCTCTCACTCCCCCTTCATAAGAGGACAGCAGGAGAAAATAAGATGGAAAAACTTGTGGGTTGAGGTACAGGCAGCTTAATAAGAAAAGCAAAAGCCACACACAGAAGCAAAGCAAAAACTATTTCCCATCAGCAGGCAGATGTCCAGCCATTTCTTGGAAAGCAGGTCTTTTGCATAGCGGTTGTGTGGGAAGACAAATGTCATAACCCCAAATATCCCCCCATCCTCATCCTTTCCTTCAGCTTCTATTGCTGAGCACAATGTCATATGGTATGGGATATCCCTTTGGTCAGCTGGGGTCAGCTGTCCTGGTTGTGTTCCATCCCAACCTCTTGCCCCCCACCCGCCGGCCAACGGGTCTTTGGGGGAGGGGAGTGGGTTGGAGAGACAGCCTTGATGCTGTGTGGGCACTGCTCAGCAATAGCCAAAACACTGCTGTCTTACCAACACCATTCTAGCCACAAATGCAAAGCACAGCACTATATGGGCTTCTCTAAGGAAAGTTAACTCTAACCCAGCTAGACCCAGTACAGTTATCCTGGTTCTCAAGGTCTAGGATACGAGAAATAAGTTGTATGGGAAGACGTAATGTGTTTTATTAATCACAATGTAGCTAGGTTATCCAAGTAACCCACTTATACTGCTGGATTGATAACCACAACTAACTTAAAACTCAGAGAAATTTCTCCAGGTTGCATGCAGGTTGTAGTTTATTGCTTCATTTCAACTTTGGATTTGTGAGCTCACAGATTTGTAAACCAAAAAGTTAGATAATCTGCTAAATAAAATATATTCTTCGTGCCCACACACCTCTTTGACTCTCCCTAATTAGCATTCCTCTTTTTTCTTTCAAGTTGTGCTGGTTTTGACTGGGATAGAGTTAATTTTTTTCCACAGTAGCTAGTATGGGGCTATATGTTTTGGATTTGTGCTGGAAACAGTGTTGATAATACAGGGATATTTTCGTTATTGCTGAGAAGTGCTTACACACAGTCAAGGCCTTTTCTGTTTCTCACACCACCCCACCAGCAAGTAGGCTGGGAGTGCACAAGAAGTTGGGAGGGGACACAGCTGGGACAGCTGACCCCAACTGACCAAAAGGATATCCCTTACCATATGACGTCATGCTCAGAATATAAAGCCAGGGGAAGAAGAAGGAAGGAGGGATGTTCGGAGTGATGGCGTTTGTTTTCCCAAGTAACCGTTAGTTTTTTTCGTGGATATGGCTGACCCCCTCCCTGCCGATGGGAAGTAGTGAATGAATTCCTTGTTTTGCTTTGCTTGTGTGCATGGTTTTGCTTTCCCTATTAAACTGTTTTTATCTCAACCCACGAGTTTTCTCACTTTTACCCTTCTGATTCTCTCCCCCATCCCACCAGGGGTGAGTGAGTGAGCGGCTGTGTGGTGCTTAGTTGCCAGCTGGGGTTAAACCATGACACAAGTGTTTCTATTTTTTTTCCTTTTCCTTTTGTTCAATACTTGTTTTCTTATAAAAAATCTTCAGATGAGTCTGTGATTTTTCACTGACTTATTCCTGCCTTTACATAATAGTTTCTTAGGTGACTGAGAAGCCTCTCATGAAATCTCTTCGGTGGTATTTTGTTTCTTACATTATTTTGCTCCTTACATTATTTTGCTCCTGCTTTAATACATCAAAACAATTACAGTGTCTTGAACTTTAATTACAACTATTTACTTATTCATTGCAAGCAAAGCTTGTTTGTAATGCATCTCCAATCCTACTTTTGGAGAAATCCATGGGAACTTAATGTCTGATATTTGTGGCTTCAATATATACCTTTAATTATCTTCAAGCTTGCATTCTTGAAATATTCTTGCTTATCTACTATGACACATTCTGTGTACTTATGGTATGAACGAAAAATAAATAAACACAATCATAGTTTATAAGAAAAAAATATCCTTGAGCTATGTCCCTAAGTTTTGAACATGTAAGGCTTGCCTCCTGTCGTGTAGTTTTTGCACACCCAGTGAACTCTCCCAGAAATATACTGATCTTGCCCTTCTCTGTCATCATGGTGCATTTTAGCTTCTCTCATGTTCTTTACTTACCTTTCCATTCACCTTGGGGGTGGGTGGG
Source organism: Fulmarus glacialis (assembly GCF_000690835.1). Lineage (NCBI taxonomy): Eukaryota > Metazoa > Chordata > Aves > Procellariiformes > Procellariidae > Fulmarus > Fulmarus glacialis. Next base: position 17,765 of record NW_009191026.1, on the reverse strand, counting down.
CGGAATAAATTTAAAAAAAACAGCCTGTCTTAATAAGGTCATGTCTAACAAGTAGTGATTAAAATAAAGTAGGAGGAATTCTTATTATATACCCTTGCTTTCCTTTTGAATTCAGCTAACAAGGGCTGATCCAGGAAATTCTGTTTGGACACAAAAATGGCAAGGCAGCAAGATTTCCAGAACCAAGGACATTAATCTCAACATTTACTACGGAAAGGATCAAATGAAACACTTATCCATGAAAGTTGTGTCACATTACCTGTCATGTATATGGTGTTGTTTATACTGCATACTCTATTGCTCCCTAATAATAATTTAAGGTGTTGGAAAGAGAATATATTGATAATCATTTTAGATTTGTAGTGCAGTCTTTCTTAGTAAATGGTTTTACCTCCATTTAATTTGTCCACTCTGAGGAAGGAGAAGCAACCTGGCACCTCTGAGTGTAGTAGGTAAGGTTCTTCCAAATTCCTGCTCTAGAACAAGCTCTTACGTGCCTTTGTTGGTATATCTTTTCTGTATTATAGCCATTTGTTGCTTGCAAATTCACTAGCTGTATATCTAAAGGAAAAGTTTTTTTTTTTTCCATGAGAACTAAAATTAATAAAGACAGACCTTCAACAAACCATAAAACTGAAGTTTCTGACAGTGCCAGAATATGTAATGCCTCTCCTATGGTAGATTCTCCAATAACTAATAATGTGCTAATATGCAAACTATAGTCACTCGAAGAAATGAGCTGAGTTTATGTATCTGACCATTCTGTTTGACAATTCTTACAAGAAGTAAATAACATTTCAGGCCTTTTAGCCCTTGCCAAGTTTGGATAAAATTGGAAAATAGATTCAAAAATCATGAGAAGGGTAATCCAGAATAATCACGTTTCTTATTTCCCTGGGAAGTCAGGTAAATTATTGCCAATATTCACAGCAGACTTGGAGTGGTTCAACTTCAGCAGCACTGGGGGTTTAGATCCACATGTATGCTATCTCTTCCAGCTTCCTGGAACAGAGCTGGATCATCCTTCACCTTTTTGTCATTTACCTTATCTCCCAGACAAGCAACAGCCTCTCTATTTTTATTTCTGCAGCTTCAGCTTTCATTGCCAAATAAACACTCCCGTGGCTGGTATTACACAAGTGGGAATTGCATGGTACAGGACTCCTAAGCAGGTAACAGTAGGGAAGGGGAGAAGGAAAGATGGGGGTCAGGTCTGGGCTGAATGGGACCAGAAAAGGTGTTTTCGGGGTGAGGGGGCCTGGGAGATAGGCTGGAGGGGGAGAGTAAGGGAAAAAAGAGGAAGGAAGGGGAAGAGGCTGATCTGAGCTGATCTTCAATGAGTATAGGGTGGTGGTTGCTGTTATGGGAGGCATTTTTTCCTAGAATAACACTTCCTACCCATGAGGAAAACGTAGCACAACCCAAGTAAGGGAGTACCTTGCATGCTACATCTGGCTGGGAAGAGACTTACTAGGTAACATTGATAAAGTTCTGAAAAGGAGAGCAAAAAACAAACAAACAAACAAACAAACAAAAAGATGCTGCTGTGTTAAGGTTGGTTCTGCTATAAAAAGCACATCAAGAAGGTGACTTTTAAGTGTTTCTAAACTTAGAAAACTGCTATACTGCTTAATCTGAGAAAATCCTGTTATTTAAGGGGTAATTCATTCATTGGTTTGCTTGCCTTGCCCTTTGCTAAGAAAATAGCTGAGCCCAAGTGAACATGGCCTAAATTGTTGTTACTGTTTCATTGTTACTGTTATTTTTGACAAGCACACCAATAAAATATTTACATGTATGTAGAATTAAAAATAATAATCACATTTCATTTTTCACATCTTAAGCTGGAGTTTATCATGAGGTACTGGAAAATAATCTGGAAGACTATTTAAATTGGAGTTACTGGATTAGAGCTATTAATTGGAGTTATTTTAATCCAAGAAGTTGATCTGATTTTGGATGAGCACAATAGTTGATTCTGCCTGACTAAGTGACATCATTCAACATCAGTCTGAGAGAATAACAGGTTACTTTCTCAGCTGTACCTCTTAAAAGACAATTGATTATTAAAACTTGCATTAGTAAGAGCATTGGGCCAAATTCGTTCACGGTCAGTAAACCCACTGAAGCGGATGAAGCTCTATTAGGGATGAATTCTGCTTTGAGAATATGTCTAGTCTGAGTGATGAGGTACTTTTATTTAGGTTTGATATAAATGGTGTAATCCTAGAACTTGCCCTAGCAGTGATAAATTGGGTATGTACTCAAGACTGGTTTATGAGTGATGGAATACATTTTAGCTTAATATAAATACTTTAAACCAGGAATTTACCCTAGCACTGACAAATTGGGTATACTCTCAAGACATGATTTGTCCCTGACATAGCGTCATTGACTCCAGTGTGGTAAACAGATATCACAAGAACATCAGTAATTATTTGTGTACATTTTAGATAGAGATTATGTAATATGAGCTTGAGTTTATAGAAAATTTTGTGTGAGGAATTAAATCAATCCTTAAAATGACCCTTTATTTTCTTGTATTCCTTAATTTGATTCTTAGTCATCTGTGGGAATTCTTTGTTAGCACTCAGAATTTTACATTACTTAAAACCTTGTACCTCAGACTTCAACCTTATTATTTTCCTGATCTGTTACGTTCACTTTTCCTGTTAATGTTAAGTTGAACATTTGTTTTGGCATTTTTAGTAGTTCTTTGCCAACCCCTCTGTGTTTGTTTCAACTAAACACAACAATCATTTGAGGTATATACCAGGAGATAATGAAATCAGATCTTCTCATTTTTACATGTCCACTGGGAGAAAAGGGTTCCCATGTGTTCTCAGTGAAAGGGAGAAGATATTGAATGGGGCAAACTAAAACTAGTTTGGCCATGATATGAAGGTCTTCAAGAGGTACGGGAATTTTGGGTAAGCATTCTAGTTTTTCGTATTGCATAAAAGAAAAATAAGCAAGAAAAGATGGACCTGTAACACATTTTGATTTGTTATTTGAAAACAAATATATATTTTTTTATTATCACACTTGCTATTATGTTATTTTTGGCCATGTATTTAATATTTTCTAACTTCTACTGTTATAAAAAATAAAGATGTGTCCACCCTTCTAATGCATCTATTAAAAATAAACACAAAATCAAAATTGTCTATTTGTAGACCAGATCATTGAAAGAAATGCCTGCTCATGTCTGTTTTCAGTAACAATGAAGCAGGCAAAGTTGTTATGTGCTGAAAAATATGTACACAGAAACTGTTCTTTATGTTTCATTGAAGTGTAATAATTCATTACATTTTCTACTTCAGTTCCGTATCTGAGACCTCAGAGAGCTTCATGCCCCCATAATTAGGGATTTACATGTCTAGAGCAAAACTCAGAGATTGGATGTTGCATGTTTCCAGGTCAGGATCAATTAAATAATGGTGTATGTCTCTCTCTGCACTGGTTATCAGGCAGTAACACTTCTTTAAAAATCCCATGGGGACCTTCTTTCTCCTGCAGTGCTGAATAATTACATCTTCTTTTACATACGTACCTCTGGGTTTCAAGAAACTAGTCTGTCTCAGAAATCTTCTGCAATTTACTCCCTTTCAGCTCAAGACTTGCTGTACTGCCACTGACAGCTTAATTGACAAGTGCTGTTTGCTCTGATCTACGGGTATTGAGGCGTTTTTTCCTCTGGAAAAAGATATTGATGAAGAAGAAGGTTTTGGGGTGATCATTTCCCAGGTAGCTTGCTCATTGCCGTGGTTTAGAACAGATTTTCTGCATCAAAGCATTCATGTCCTCTTTCTGTGTGTGGGATGAGGTGCTGAAATGCACGGCTCACCAGATCAGCTTGTTCCTATCTCTTGAATGAAAGCAGATTGCAGCTCCTTTAAGGTCCTCAAAGCACACCTTTCAAAACAGATCTGAAAATTGATAGACTTTCCTGATTTTCAGATGTAAGGCTATCTGTTAGGAAATTCAGTCTCAGAGGAATAGCTTTTGGTTTAAGCAAAACATGAGACCATTTGAACATCAGGAATCACAACAGCAAGGTCAGTACTGCTATCACTCATTAAGTGTTGATCTTCCAGAACTGCAGATTTTCTTTCTGCTACAACTTCAACAGCAAACAATGAGGTTAAGAAATCAAGTAAAAAATGTTATAACATACTTTTTGAATATTAAACCTTTTCACTAAATGTCTGTGTAAGGTTTTTTACTTAGTGAGGCTGTGAATTTGGAGAGGCTGTTCTAAAAGTAGCTATATAATTCCATACCAGCTAGTATGACGTTTACCAGTGTAGTTTCACCTGCATTTTATCTTTATGCCCAAGAAGAGTTTTAAATGTTTTAAATAAGCATTGATTTTACAAAGGCAGGTTGCTTTTTCAGTCTAAGTCATTTGACAGGATTGCACTGTGCTTAGTGCCAGTCCCTGGAAAATATCTGTAATACTTGCTTTAAAAATAACAGAGTTTTCCTTGTGTGTGATTTCCATCTATATTTGAGTATAACATTAAAATTCTTCAATTTTTAAACATAAAGTTTACTTTTGTTTTTTAAATGCTTTGTAACAGAACATTTTCTAATTAAAAAATATAAGTTTTTGTTCATCTTTTTTTAACTTGTTTGTTGAAAATTCGTACATCTGAAGCTGAAATTTCCATTGGCCTGAAATACAATTGAACTAAAAGTTTATCCTTTCTGGCAACATGTGAAGTCCACCCAGTGTTATATGCAAAATATACATACTTGTGTGAACATTATGATGATTGAAACTCAAAACAATCTCTAATCAGAGAACAGCAATGGATTTTCAGAACAGAGCCTCTTTTCAGACATTTTTTTCTTGATATTTGCTTCAATTAAAGATTTATTGTGTAAATGTTAAAATTCAGCACCTATTAAATTTAATACTCCATAATTTCTTTCATTTTTTAAATTCAAAATTATTCTTTTTTTCTGTTTCCACTTTTCTCTAGGATGCACTTTTCTCTTCTGATTTAGCTCTTCCCTTTCTTCATTTCAATTTTCTCCTTCCACAGGTTTTTTGGGGTGCATGCTTGGTTTTTTTCTTGCTTTTTAACTATTTTGCTTATGGTTTCTTTATTTTGCCACTGATTTTTGGTCATTCCTCTTTTTAGCCATCATCCTCTATCAACAGTCCTCTATCCTCTTTTTATTTTTAAAAAGTACACTGGAGAAGGAAAGTCACATCTTCTCCCTAGTGCATGCAACTGGAGATTATTTTTCCACATATATAATGTGTACATACATGGTTTTATTTAATTCTTTTCAGAGAAAAAATTCTGCCAAGAATGAGATGAAGCTGTTGTCAGCAGCTACAAAGAAGTTGGTGCATTTTGGGGGGAATAGTTTTTTACCAGTACATTACTTATTCTATTTAGTATTAGCTACAAGAGTTTATTTTTCCATCTGAAATTAAACAATTTAATTCGGGTCCAGTTAGGTTAATATAGTCAAAACTTATTCTATGAGAAAACTCAGGCTTGTCCTACTGTCGTGGTTTAACCCTAGCTGGCAACTAAGCACCACACAGCCGCTCGCTCACTCACCCCTTCAGTGGGATGGGGGAGAGAATCAGAAGAGTAAAAGTGAGAAAACTCGTGGGTTGAGATAAAGACAGCTTAATAGGGAAAGCAAAAGCCGCACACACAAGCAAAGCAAAACAAGGAATTCATTCACTACTTCCCATCGGCAGGCAGGTGTTCAGCCATCTCCAGGAAAGCAGGGCTCCATCATGCCTAACGGTTACTTGGGAAGACAAAACACCATCACTCTGAATGTCCCCCCTTCCCTTCTTCTTCCCCTGGCTTTATATTCTGAGCATGACATCATATGGTAAGGGATATCCCTTTGGTCAGTTGGGGTCAGCTAGCTGTGTCCTGTCCCCTCCCAACTTCTTGTGCACTCCCAGCCTACTTGCTGGTGGGGTGGTGTGAGAAACAGAAAAGGCCTTGACTGTGTGTAAGCACTTCTCAGCAATAACGAAAATATCCCTGTATTATCAACACTGTTTCCAGCACAAATCCAAAACATATAGCCCCATACTAGCTACTGTGGAAAAAAATTAACTCTATCCCAGTCAAAACCAGCACACCTACTGATTAACTACCTTCTTTTAGATTATGCAACTGGATCATGGATTTTTCTTCAAAATATCTTTCTTTAGAGAAATTCAGATTTATTTATTTTGGCATTTTTAGTTAAAAAAAAAATCAACCCATGAACAAATTTTTTTCTCACTAGAAATAGAAAGGCTACTTTGCAGAATCCTATCAAGTTGGCCTACTAATAATTTTTACAGCTGTTTTGTTCTTTTTTTCTTTATATTGAAACAGGATAGTAATTAGCTTTTATTTCTCATCAATAGAACACTAGTAAGGATAAGTCAAATTCCATACCACAATTTAAAAAATCAAGACCAGAATATTATATGGGCAGAACAATATTTTAGAAAACAGGGAGGTTTCATCCTGGTGTAGATGAGGACCAGCTCTGAGTGGGAACATAGCTTATTCTGTTAATAAGAAGATGAAAAGCACTTACATACACATAAAGAATCAGAAACAGCATAACATAGAAAGTTCAGTGGACACTTGTAATGATGTTTGAAGTGTCTAAAATCACAGTTTAATGAAAAGGAAAAGTTTAACCTCTAAATCTCTTTTTAAATTAACCATCTACTTTTCAGTTTTTGTCTGTGACCTTTTAGAAGTGGCTTTATCATTAGTATTTTGAATATTTTGTAATAACAGACTGTAAAAACTGTTGCTTGTGTTTGCAATCTTTGCATACTTTCTTGTCAACTATAATGTAAAAAATATTTACCACAAAAAGGTATTAATAATTAAAAAGGCATTAACAGTCTACAGCAGCAAAAATTAATTTCTTGCTGCAGTTATATTTAACTTTTCATGTCCCTTTATAGTCAGGGACCAATGCACATTTGACCCAATTATCAAATTATTGCTAGTATGACAGAATTTTTTAACCCTGCTTCTAAATTTTTTATTGATTTGTTTGGACAGGTCTCACATCTTCAGGATTATTCTCTGTAAATTTGCTGTATTTACTTACATGAAATATGACATTTTGGAACACACAGAATAAATGTGTCACATAAATACAAACTTTTTTTTTTTTTTAAATAACTGTTACAAACAGATGTGAAAAATACATTATTTTTATTTTTTATTTTAATGTGTATAGTCTCTGGATTGCTGCTGTTCCTAATTTTCTAAAACAAAGCTTGCATTTTTGAGTTTAGGTTGTACAAATTTCCTAAGACCTTTTAATTAATATTATTTAAAACAATGGTTCAGCTGGAGACAGCTTTGTTCTAAATTAGCATCCTCTAATATGAGCTATGGATATTTAAGTTTTAATACTTTTAGAAATATTTCAGTAAGATGAACTATATGTCATGCCTGATATGGAATATTCATCATTAAATAGCTCCTTGTCATCCATATTGATACTTTCACTATTAGTCTTTGTCTGAAAACTCAAGCTAGGTAATGTGACAGGAACTTATGTTAAGAAGAAGCACATTTTACAAATGATGTGGCAAGGACAGGTTAAGGCATAACAGGGTTAAAATCATTGATACAATCTCAACATGCTCTACAACTTTACGTATAACAGGCAGCCTCTGGCTTCTGTTGGTTTGATAGGTGTTTCATATTCCTGAGCCAGAGTGAGGTTAACGTGAAGTTAGACTCTACTGACTCCTCAGCTGAGCTATTCCATAAATTAACAGGGTTATCCATCACATGCATTATCACTCAGAGGTGTACAGTGTGTCCTACTTTAAAGAGCACATCAATTTTTGAGTCATGAAAAAGTGTCTGATGCCACTAATCACAGGCAGGAAAGAAGTACTGAAACTGGCTTATCCCCGTTTATGATAGTGATGAATGTGCTTTGGAAACAAATAGCCACCATGACAGAAGCCTCCTCAGTTCCTCAACTGCTTGAAGGATTTTTCCATTGCACTATGAAAAGCTGGTTTTGCACTTTCTGTATCCAATGGTACGGCCAAAACATATCCAGAACTTTTAAGCCCCGTGTTAAATGTCCAGCTCAGTTCACTGTGTTGGGATCTGCTAGGAATTCTGTCAGTGCTGTCTTTATTAATGGCTTCAAGAACTGTGTGGAGATAAATACAGAGCAAGGGCATGACCTAGCTTTTTTCAAGCTGTGCTGCCACACATTTTATGTATGTCACTGTCAAATGGGAGAAAAAATCTTTCCAGCTCTCCACAAAGTACAGCAGACGGCACCTGTAGTTTCCTGAAATCCTCTCTGTATTCCATCAAGCTGTTCTACCAATGTGCACCACTGAAATACCATACAGTATTCTGGGGTGCAGTCATCATTAGTGATATGACTTTATTGATGAAAAATAAACACGGATTATATTTTCCAGAGTCTAAATCAGCCTGTATTAGTAGTGGGCATTATGAGATGATAAGCAATTATAAGGACAATAATACAAACATGTAGTGCTAACTACAGATGTATCCCTTCCTTCAAGGTCTGTTTTACTTACAAAAATAAGCATCCAAACAAATCACTTTAAGACATAGGTAACATTGTTATACCTGAAGAAATCAAGACACATTTAACATTGCTCTCACTTCAACCATCCAAGAGGAGAGATTTGCCCATAACTTCCCACTAGTTTTTCCTGTCTTTTAGGCACCTTAGAAATGAAGCAGACACTAACCTAGTGCATGCTGGAAATACATTTCTATTCCACCTCAAGGACAGTCAATAGACTTCTGAAAGAAAATATCCCCAGTAAATCCCACCTGGCAAAGCTTACCTAATGAATCCTTTTGACTTAATAATCTGTGGATAACTTTATATTCATGATAGCCATCATATAACAAATAATTGAACAGAGAATTCATCATTTGGGAAAGATGAACACAAATTCTGGATCACTTTCACCAACTACTGGAAGTTTTGGTCTGTAGAAACAGCCAAAGATCCTTTCAAATAGTAAGATATTTACTTAAAGCCAGGGGTGGACTATGTAAAAAAGGTCTAATATCCAGAAAGTATAACTAAACAAATTCAGTGCAAGAATAAGGTGTCTTTGGAATAATTACCTTAATCAAAAATTGAAAAAAAAATATAAATGGATGCAATGGATTCTCTGCAATTTTTTTTTTTTTTAAATATATATTTTATGTCAAAATGAAGTTATATTCTTCATGTAAGAACTGTTAAATAACATACAATGTTTGATCTTATGCAGGGTTTGTAATTACTAACTTCAGACCATGAGAGTAACTTTAAAATGCTTTCTTTCTGGAATTCCACTAGCAGATTAAATTTCTAGTACTCTTAGCCAACTTTTACTCTCAGTAACTGTATACAAAGGGATTTTTTCCCATATTGTTTTTAAAAGAGATGCATACGAGAAAAACATTTAGGTTTAAACAATATAAATAAGTATTTTTTTCTTTAGACACAAAACAAGATCCTGACAAATGTCACAAACTCAATTACTTAATGTAAATTTAAATTCAATATAATTAAATGAGTTTGTTTCAAAAGCTGTTTCACCACACAGGTTCTGTGTTCTGTCAACTTTAGTGCCAAATTTGCAATCGTCTGTCCCTGAAGATGAAATCAGATTCATATATTGAGATACCCAGAATAAAGGGTCTGTGGCAAGTGGGCAGTTTCACAGAGGGTTCCACTTCATAAACTTATCCTATCTCAGCCTTACTCCCACAGAATCTCTTTTTTTGTTGTTTCTGTTGAGATCCTGACAAAAGGAGAATGAGTTTTGATGGGGGAAAAAACAAACAACAACAACAACAAAAAACAAACAAAACCCCAGCAGTACTGCTTTGTTAATAAATTTGAGAGAAGTAGGTCTAGGAAGGCACTGTAGTATCTCAGTTGATATGAGAACAATATTGAAAGATATGTGTAAATATCAAACGATGTAATACCTTTAATCCAAAGTAACTTCAAGATAATTGCAGAACAAGCAAGAGTAACAGGAAAGGGAGGTTTGAACACTAACCAGACAGAAAGTGGTGGAATATGTTTTAGGAAGCACTGACATAAGTAACAATTCTGGATCAAATAAACCATAAAAATCTATACACAATTCTGGATCAAGTAAATTGAGCAAATATCACTGACTTCTGCAACATATGCTTTATTAAAATAGATCAATGGGCTGGACAATGAGGGTTCTTGAACTATCAGGAAAATTATTTGGCCTAATACTTTATCCATAGATATATTCTGAAAAGCCAAGAGGAATCTTCATCACTTATAATTAGCTTTTCTCTCTAAGGGAATAATCAAGCACTCCAACAAGGTAGAGATATTTGAGATGTAAATATGGTGAACAAGCTTTCCTACATTACTTTAGGCAGTATACAAATAAACAATAAAAACCTATTAAAGCTTCAAATGAATTACAGAGGAGAAAAACTGGTAGTAAAAATATGCTTTTTATTCAAACCAAACAATAAAAATGATTGAAAGGTATCTAGGGAAAATATGAATAATCACCATGTAAAAAACCACATGGATAGTGTATACATAATTAATTGTCAAAATCTCTTTACCTAGAAACATAAATGCAAAGCTATCCTAAGATAAAGGAGCAATATTTGAAAACTTTTAATTAAAAGATATTTAGAAAGTATTCTGAGAATAGTCATTGGGAAGAAAGTGATAAATTGCAAATACGTATGGTGTATAATAAGACATTAATTTATTTTTGTGGCCAGTCATACAGTTATGACATAAACAAACTTAGAAGAAGAACAATTTATGTTGTTACTTATACAGGAGAAACTGTGAATTACGTAAGGACTGTGGACAATTCCTCTGTCAATATTCATCACCATGTTCTTTCTTGTAATTCAGTGAAATCTGCCCTGAGCTATTTTCTTCTGCAGAATTCTTCCACTATAACAGTGATTTCTCTTCATGCAGCATTGCCCAATTCCCTGCCAAAGGCATTACTTCTCTGTCCCTGCAGAATCCTTTATCACCCCTACCTATTACCATCTGCACTTAATTCCATACTTTCTACTTTCTCTCTTTTGCCTTCACAAAAGGTCTAAATAACTATGTATACATGTATTCATACACATATCAACTACTGTAGCCTTTCTTCTTCTCCACCTCCATTGCTTTTGCAAAGAAAGTCTTTTCTTCCTCCCCTCCTACAACAATAATGGTTTTGTAATTACTTATCAGCCAGGGTCAACTGTAGACATAAGCAAGACAAGAGGTTGCCCAGATCGATGTACTGCCAAGGATAACAAAATGTTTATGACGCTACCCAGTTTGCTCTGGAGCACTGGAAAGCTCACTTTTTTCCTAATACAGATCCTAAGGAAAAGGTTAGAGGCTGTGAATAATGGCCACTGCTGCTACAAGAGAGCTCTCACTTTTCACAACAGCATCAGTAGGAATAACAAGCCTAGCACTTCCCCCTTGTTTGGCTACATATCACCAACGTACATTTTGCATCCTAATGCGAATGCAAAGGATCTGGGAATAAACACATCTTGAAAAAAGCCCTTTCATTTTGTCCAGACTTCACTTAAAGGTACGAGACCACTGGCATTTGAGCAACCTACTTCTATTCACATTGATGTAAAAAGGGTATTCACATCACTTAGGCATATTTGAAATCCTCACAGTAGGATTGCTTCTTTCACCCTGTTGCACTCAGAGAAAGCCGGAAAATACCAGACATTTCCAAGGCATCCACATGCCTAGTAATGAAAACTAAGACCAATTTAATATTCTACCTGTTTGATCTCCATGAGCTGTCATTACCTGTGGTAAATACTTCCCTTTATAATGTTTTCATATTTCTCCAACATTGCTCCCAAAATTTTAACTCAGACAGTAGTTTCAATTTTCCATCCTATCTTATATGATGCTGTGAGATTTCAGCAGGTGCTTTTTCAAACGAACTCAAGCTTCTGCAGGATCACATCTTCGTTTACTGGAAGTTTATGCCAACACATCTTTTCATTCTTAGTACCACTTCTTAAAACAGAAAGACCTAAATCAAGGATTTTTGTGAAGACAACAAGCATTATCATTATTAAGAGATGTTAAAGAAATGTCAAAATATAGCTGCTGGTGAGTTACAATGATACTAGTTCCTGAGCCAAGGGGAATATTGCTATTGATATGACCCATCGCTCAATTAGATCTTACAGGGAATTAATTTGTGGGGTTTTGGTAGCATAAATCTCCAAAGCCATGTCAGACAAACCTGCATAGAGCATGAACTTCTAGGTATATTCTGTCTGCTAGAAGTGAACAAGTGCCTTTTGTAAGTTGCTGAAGTGTCTTCCAAATTTTGCAAGACCAAAAGCCTGAAAATTCAAAAAGCAGTCTAGCCTCGCCTATATTTTCAAAGTCTGCAAGGTAACTGAACAATTAGTGACTTCTGATGCACAGAAACAATTATTTTTAGTTACAGTACTTGATTCCAGAGCATTGAATCATCACAGAATTTTATACCTGCACGTCTGAGTGCCCAAGAACATAAATGACACTTATGCAAATCGAGCCATGATCTGTCTTCACAACAATTGTAGTCTCTTGTTTTGACAATTACAAAGGGTTGTTTAAACATGAAGTATTTTATTCCCAGATACACGCATTAATACATCTCATAATTACTCTCTTGAAGGTGTGGTTCACAGATTTGTTATCAAGATAATAACCAAGTTCTTCGAGGATCTCAGGATTAATCACAGCATTAATTAAGATGGTTAGATTATTGCTTTATTCTTAGGGATGGAGATAAATCTAATTTCCCCTAATAGCCAATAGATAAAAGCAGATGAAGGGTGATTCATCTGACCTCTCCTAAACACTGGTTTGGGAATGAGACGAGCTATCTCCTGGAAACGCTTTTTACTCTTCTCTGAGTAAATGACTAGTGGAGCACTAACAATGCCTTGTCCTGACTTGGACATCTAATATTGAAACTCCTGAATCTGAGCAGATAAAACCTGTTTCTTGTTTTAGGTCCAGGTTCCAAAGCCTCTTTCAAGCAATACTTCCAATAATGCAATAATCCCATTCATGAGGGAGTCTATTGAATGATTGACTCTGAAGCCCCAAAGCAGTGATCCCATGTTTACTCCATAACAGTCTTTTTTTTCCTCAGGGAGTTTCTTGGTTTGACAGTCACTGAGAAAGGCTTTAAAATGTGATTCGATTGCATCCAAAGACTTGCAATGTTGAACAAAAATAAAAAATATGTTTGTTTTTTTTTTAATATTCCATTTCTATTTATTTTTAAGTCAGCCTCTGATATTGGGGACTCCACTAGCCATCCTTTTAAAGTAAACAAAACTCTTCAGACTTGTTTATGAGCCATGAAGAAACATAAACCAAGACAAATTCCTTTTTCCCTGGAAATAATCTTTAAAATGTGGCTATGGAAAGCTTTTCTGACCGAAGTATTTCAGAGCTGAAATAATTTATCTCCACAGCTATCAAGTTTCATGGCTTCATGGCTTTAAAGAATAAAAAGCAGTAAATGCTGTGCTTTTTACCTAAGGTGATATGATACATCACCTGGTGTAGTAGTTGAAGTTAACTTCAAAGTAAAACTATTGTGCTTTATCCTCACTGCATTTTTACCTTTGGAAGACTAATACACGTTAATGGGCTGAGAGAAAACCAGATAAAAATAAACAGCTTTTAGAGCACCAAAATCACATTGTCACAGAGCAGCCTGAGCTGGTTTGAGCTTTGTGGCAGAAGACGGTGGTGGCCATGTCAGAAGCATCCATCCTGGGGATATGAATCAAATCTTCTTTAGGAAGCCAGAGGAAACCCGCAGTGAAAGTAGGCCATTTTCCTCCATAATATGTTGGATTCTGTGAAAACTTCATTTGCCAAAATCCAAATAGTTTAAATGTCTGCAATGGGGCTACTGATACAGGCCTTTGTTTTTTTAATATCCTGCTAAATTTAATTCTGTCCACCTAATAATACACCCAGGAGGAAAATTTAGTAGTCAGGTATTGAAATTGTTGTATTTTCCTTCTTGAAGAATTGAGTTGTAACGTCTCAGCTCACTCGGTTCTTCAAGGATGAACAAACCCAGAGGTCTAAAGCACTAAAGTTTGTTATGAGTGCACTAAAATGTGTAAAGCGATTCCTAACCAGGGAATAGAGTGCAATAGGAGAAACGCAGCCTTTCTAGTCTGACATACAATTCCATTAAATGATACTTACTCATGCATGCACAGGTAAAAGCAAAATTTGTTATGGGAGATTTGCTTAATTCTGTGGCTTAATACTATACACAAATAAGCTGTTGAGAAGCTATTGATAAGCAGAATTTTCTGCAGACCTCAGCCATGGAATCACACAGCTGCAGGTGGTCATAACTCTGAATAATATTACAAGAAACACCAAATATACAGAAAGGAATTGAAAAGATTCAACCAACAAACTCATTGAATAGTGTGCATGACTAAAACCCCACTAAATAAGGCAAGTCACATCCCCAGAAACAGAAACTCTAACCTCATTAAGCAAGTACAAAACTGTCTGAAGTGATGGAAAACTACTTTGTACTCCACCTAATAACACAACTGGAATCCACTTTGAAGGAAAATTGAGGCAAAATCTCCTGTACAAATCAGGGAGCCTGCAAACAAACAAAGCATTAAAGTAAAATTGCCCAAAAGAAGACAACAATAAGAATCTGTAATACCCTGAGCAGAACACAAGAAGGCACTTAAAGAGGCAATCAGAACTAATGGTGACATTAACTCGATAAAGGAATATACATCCAAAGAGTCCCTGAAGCAATCCATACGCAGTGAGTATGGCATCAGAGAAGCTGTATTTGAAAAATTAACACCCCATTACCATGGAATGAGGACAATGTTCAGAGGCTTTATAAAAGCAAGACAAGAAACTTGGCACTTGAACTGCAATGAGCACCCACACGATAAAAGTTAGGAGGGAGAATGAAAAGTGAGAACGCATTGAAATCACTTTTCCTTGGCATTGTCAGTTGGAAGAATAGCTAGAGAAGAAAGTAACTACTCAGATTTGTTCTGTGAAGGTTTTGGTGTTTATATAATTTGTCCTCAAGATCTAAGCCTCAGACAACTAGAGCCCTTTAAGCACTCATTTCTATCATTGCATGCAAACAATACAGGAACATTCATGTGTTTGCAGTGGTAAGAGTGTTGAAGATAGGGACTGTGTTTTAATAAAATGCAGTGGATGCTGGAGAAAATCTGTTTTGACACCTATATTGATGTCAAAATACATGGAAATAATTAATATCAGCTTTATTTCTGAGATACTTTCTTCCTTCTTGAGGAAGTCCCTCAATGACTGACGAGACCTGGGCGGGGCCAGGAGCAATGCCAGGAGATTTAAACCCGGTGTAAGCGAAACTAGCACTCGGTCACCGAGGGGAGCAGCTTTGGTGCCGGCACAGTCCGCAGCAGACTGCCCTAGCGTGGTGCACAGGGAGGTTTCCTGAACCGGGGGAACCTCAGGGGGAGCTGAAAGACCCGCCAGGAGCCCGCAGCTCGCGCGACAGCTGAGATCTGGACGGGGCCAGGAGCAACGGCAGCCAAGCCCCCCCACCATGTATAAAAGAAGCCCTCAAAGAGCGCTGGCGACCAGGAGCACCGCAAGCAAACAGTGTGGCGCGTCAGCAAGGGCGTGGCAAGTCAGCAAAGGCGTGGCGCGGCAGTTTGTGCGGCAGTTAGAGTGCTGAAGCTCTGCCAGCTCAACCAGTGAGCAATGGTATCCATCCGGCAGAAAACGGCGGTCTCTCCCAGCTCCCCCCGCCACAACTGACAGAGCTTCCCAGGCAGAGCTCCGCTGGGAACACGCTGCTGCCCAGGTGCCAGGCTGCGGCCTGTGCCCTGCTCTTACGCCAGTACCAGATGGCAGCAGTGAGCACACCTGTGGGAGCTGCGCCCAGGTAGAGGAACTCCTCCGCTTAGTGACAGAGCTCCGGGGGGAGGTGACTAGGTTGAGAAATATCAGGGAGTGCGAGAGGGAGGAATCTCACCCTACCTTCCCTGGGACAGACAGACAGGACACATGATACAGAGGATTCCCTATCCTCTCTCGTGTGTCTGAACACAGGGACTTAAGGGATAGGGGGCAATGGTGACAGGTTCCTGCCTGGTGCAGCGAGTGTGTTTTCTCTTTGACTACCCCACCTTCCCAGGTGCCCTTGCATAGTAGCTGTGAGGCTCTGCAAGTCGAACCGAACTATAACAAGGATGATGGTTCATCTTGTTTGGAGGTGTCACAAAGGTTAAGTCAGTCTATGCCCTGTGTCAAAACTGCTTCCATAAAGAAAAAAAGATGGGTCATTGTCATAGGACACTCCCTTCTGAAGGGAACAGAAGGCCCAATATGCAGACCGGACCCACTTCTCAGGGAAGTCTGCTGCCTCCCTGGGGCCCAGGTTAAAGATGTGAAGAGAAAGCTTCCTACCCTGGTATGGCCCTCAGATTATTATCCATTATTGATTTTTCAGGTAGGCAGTGATGAAGGTGCAACAAGAAGTCCAAAGGCAATCAAAAGAGACTTCAGGGGGATCTTTGCACGCGAGTTAACAAGGCTCATTGAAAGAGCTTTAAACTAGATTTGAAGGGAAAAAAGCATAACACCAGGCTTGCTAGAGATAAGCCTGGGGGCAGCACGCCAATGTTTGAGGGACAGTGTGCTAGTGAGGTCCTTTGGTCTGCTGTCTCAGTGGAGGTAGGGGATGGAGATCCATGTGGCATGGCTTGCCAATAATGGCAAGCATTATTGATGTGTTAGAAACCACAGAAGAACCTAGGAATTAAGTCACATAGGAATTAGGGCTTCTGCCCCTCAAAAAGGTGGTGGGATCAATAGCCCAACTGAAGTGCATCTACACCAACGCACACAGCATGGGCAACAAACAGGAGGAGCGGGAAGCCATTGTGCAGCAGGAAAACTATGATATAGTTACCATCACAGAAACATGGTGGGATGACTCACACAACTGGAGTTCATGGGTAGGAATCAGGGGCAAGGCCAACAAGGCAGATATCATGGTGGGAGTCTGTTATAGACCACCCAACGAGGATGAAGAGGCAGACAAAATATTCTATAAGCAGCTGGGAGAAGTCTCAAGATCACTAGCCCTTGTTCTTGTGGGAGACTTCAACTTACCAGATGTCCGCTGGAAATACAATACAGCAGAGAGGAAATAGTCTAGGAGGTTCCTGCAGTGTGTGGAAGATAACTTCCTGACACAGTTGGTGAGTGAGCAACCTAGGGAAGGTGCTTTGCTGGACCTGTTTGTGAACAGAGGAGGACTTGTGGGTGATGTGATAGTTGGAGGCCATCTCAGCCATAGTGATCGCAAAATGATAGAGTTTTTGATTCCTGGAGAAGTAAGGAGGGGGGTCAGCAGAACTGTTACCTTGGACTTCTGGAGGGCAGACTTTGGCCTGGTTAGGAGCCTGATTGACAGAGTCCCTTGGGAGGCAGTCCTGAAGGGCAAAGGAGTCCAGGAAGGTTCGACGGCCCGCCCGCATGTGCCGAAAGACAAGCCAGCAGGGAAGAAGACCGGCCTGGCTGAACAGAAAGCTTTGGCTGGAACTCAGGAAAAAAAGGATAGTTTGTGATCTTTGGAAGAAGGAGCTGGCAACTCAGGAGGAGTACAAAGATGTCGTGAGATTATGCAGGGA
>NW_009191025.1:13318-33454 GCF_000690835.1 Fulmarus glacialis | reverse complement strand
CTTGGGTGGAGGGAGATGGGGTGCCTGGGTGCGTCGTGGGGCTGGGGGGTCCAGCGTCGCCCTGGTTGTGCAGGGACATTGTGTTGTCCCCGTCCTCGCAGACACTCACAGCGGACGGGCCCTGAGCAACCTGCTGGGGCGACCCTGGCCGGGCCAGGTGCTCCCCGGGGGTGTCTTGTGAACCCCGCTATTCTCCTAATTTCATAGTTTTGTGGTAAAAAGAAAGTGGGAGCATACAACTGCAGGGCGAGAGGTTTGGACTGCGGCATCTTGTCAGGCTGTGGCCAGCGTCCAGGATCAGTTTTTGACAAGGATGTTAAACATTGTTAGTTCTGTATAGTGTTCTTATTAGTAGTGCTCGTTGATGACTGGTTTTGTATACTAAACTGAGTTGAGAGTTGCTCCTCAGACCATGAAGTATTTTGCCTGCATGACAACACCAGTTTGAAAGCTTCACCTAGTGCTGAACTAAACTTCTGCCAGTTTTCCTTCGCACTTCACTTCCTCATTGCATAGATTTTGGTTATTTAGATTTTTAATAATTCGTATATGCTTTTAAAAGTCTGTTCTTCTCCACCCTTAGGAGTTTATTCTTGGGTTGCATTAACATTGGAAGCCCTGCTGTAGACAAGACTTCTTTTTTACCCATTTAAGCACTAGATATAATTTAACTTACATGATTAGTAGCCTGCACATAAAGTGCTTTCTCATTGCTGTTTCGGAGGAGTTCTTGCTGAAGCAAGGATAAGTATTACTGGATTTTCCCTTTAGACCTTTATTGTTTTTCTTTTCTCTTGTCTCTTACAGGGTTGTGTTGATCATCCAATTGTTTTGACAGAAGCAGTGTGCAATCCTCTGTATTCGAGACAAATGATGTCAGAGCTCCTCTTCGAATGTTATCAAGTGCCAAAAGTGTCCTATGGCGTAGATAGCTTGTACAGCTTTTATCACAACAGAAAGCAGAACTGGCCCTGCAGTGGTTTGGTAATATCTTCAGGTTATCAGTGTACGCATGTTTTGCCAGTCTTAGAAGGCAGGTGAGTTCTTGGTGTCTTAAGAACGGTGCAGCCTCTCTTCGTCGGCCATTGACTTTTCAGTGATGCAAATACCCATTCCTCTAGCATTCAGTATTCCTGCTCCTTATCAGGTCTTACTTTATACTGACGGGTTAAAACTAGGTCTGCAGATTTTGCTAAGTTCTGTTGAATTTTGAATTGAAGAAGTAGTGCTGTCCTTGTATGTATTGTATTTTCAGTCTCTTCATGCATAGATCTGTACTTTCAAAAGTAGAAGGGGATATCTACCCCAAGTAAGATCAGGCATTAAAAAACATATGTTAGGTTTTAAAGCAGCTTTGGGACAAAAGAAAGTGCTCCGTGAGATTTCTGCAGTTCTTGAGGCTTTTATCATTCTGATTATGCTGCTATGTTGCTCTACTCTTTTTTTTTTTTTTTTTCCTTTTTTTTTTTTTCCTTTTAACCATTAGTACAGGAAATGGCTTTATTATATCTGGTAGATGCTTCAAATTTTCGAGGGTTATACCTGGCCAACTGTGAAATGTTACAAAGGTTGAAGGAAATACTTTTAGCTCCACTAACCATCACTTCCCTTCTTAAAACAGAACACTTCTTTGCTGTAGCCAAAATTATTTAATGTTTGGGGTTTTTTTAAAGCAGAACAGAGCCTTTCAGAAAGTATCTGCAATAAACAAAGCAGTAATTATGCTTGTTGTCTAAGAAAAGCTGGTGTGTTAGATTCTCTGGTAACTGAATCTGGAAGTATTTATCTGTGAATATTCATTTGTCTACTTGACCATATCAGAAATTAAACAATACTGGGGAAAGTAGGAGGTCTGTTTTATGCTGAACTTGCGGACCTCTCCAGTCTCAGTTGTGTCTCTTTGCATTTTCAGGTTGGATGCTAAAAACTGCAAACGTATAAATCTTGGAGGGTGTCAAGCAGCTGTGTATCTCCAACGCCTCCTTCAGCTAAAATACCCAGGACATTTTGCTGCCATCACTCTCAGTCGCATGGAGGAAATACTGCATGAGCATAGCTACATTGCAGAGGACTATATAGAAGGTAAAACCAGCTGTAATTTACCATTAGATAGTGTTCATCCAAACTTAGTTTTGTCCTCTATATCCCTTGTTCTCAAGTTGGCTTGGATTCTGGCAGAAATACTCTACTACTATTTATGGCTGTCTTTCTGGTAATCTGCCTCGTGGGAAATGCTTGACAACAGTTTCGAATTTAACATTAAGATAGAAACAAAATTAAATTACAAAAAAAAAATCTGTATTCAGATTTCTCTGTGAATAAAAATTGGGATTATTTCAGAGGAAAAGAATTTGAAATGAGTTTATTTTAGTAGTTACTTTATACTTCCAACAAAACATTAAATTGGATAGGATGATTTCTGTATCTGGCCGTATTTCTTATCTGCTTTAAGGTTTCCGAAATTGCAGAGGATACTTCTTACGACTTTTTGTGAATTAAAGAAGTTTTAAAATTTCCATGGTAAATATCATCTTAAGTAGTGGCTGAAGAAAAGTGGTTTTCTTAAATTTGTCACTTACGAAAGAGCCTGCAAGAGTCCGTAGAAATGTGTGAGAACTCTCCCTTACCTTGGGAAGAGAGAAGAGACATTAGTGTGCACTTCCCACTTCTTACTACTTTGTGTTTCCTGCGTGCTGGAGATCAGAGCACTAAGAACCATGTGCACTGAGTATGTGACTGGAAGGTAGTTCTCTGAGGGGGTAGCTAAATATGGGGCAGCGGCCAAGAGATGACAGAATCCTACGCGGGATTGTTGTCTTCTTTCTTCTAAGTCTTTCTTCTAAGGCTGAACTTAACTGTGGAGTGCGTACAACATACGAATCATCATTTTCAGCCTGGCAAAACAGTTATTTTGCTTTCAAAACATTCAGAGCTACAGAAGTGGCGGTCCCCAGAGTACTATGAGAACAACATGCACAAGATGCAGCTGCCTTTCTCTAACAAACTGCTGGGAAGCACTCTGACATCGGAGGAAAAGCAGGAGAGGCGGCAGCAGCAGTTACGTCGGCTTCAAGAACTCAATGCACGTCGTCGAGAAGAGAAGCTGCAACTTGACCAAGAGAGGCTGGACAGGTTACTATACATACAGGTAATCAAGGCAAAGCTTTCTGTGTGATCTTTCGGGAGGAGGGCAGGCTGGCCTCAGAGCTTTATCAGAAGGTTATGCATCGCTGTAAAGAAGCTACGACTGTCCTGTGTGTTTTCTGATAGGAGCTTTTTAAGGTTACTTGCAAGATAAAAGGGAGAGATTATTGATGCAGAGGGTGCTTCCAGGTTTTGAACAGTACTACTTTTGTGAAATATTTTGAATGCTGCCAAGTGTGCACATCATAATATCTAGTAGTGAAGGCAAAGTGTCTGTCCACTCACAGTTGACAGATGGTTGATTACCCTGTATTGTTCATCACAGCTAACTCTGATCTGCATGTAGGAACTTTTAGAAGATGGTCAAATGGATCAATTCCACAAAGCTTTGGTGGAGCTGAACATGGACTCTGCAGAAGAACTTCAGTCTTACATCAACAAATTGAGTCTGTCTGTTGAACAAACGAAGCAGAAAATCCTACAGGCAGAAGTCAATATTGAAGTAGATGTTGTGGACAGCAAGCCAGAGGTATCATGTTTTCACCAAGTTAATCCTCTTCTTATCTCTGAAAGAATTAAGTTTTTATGCTTGAAAATGTGCCCCTTCAGACATTTATTGATGAACTAAGCTTTTCCTTTAACACACTGCAACTCATTGTTAGTTTGGTAACTGCTTCTCTCTTTTCCAGCTTTCCTATGCAGCTACGGAAAGAGGCACTTTTGATTTTATAGAGTATGCCTGAAAATCAGTAACCCTGAAAATCAGTAGTCCTTCTTGTGCTATTCTGCACTGTGCTCTGGGACATATCTTACAGTTTGATTCCATATTCTTCTAAGCATAATCTCTAGGCTTCCTGACAGTAGTTGAAGTATACAGTTACATGAAATCAGTAAGTTTCCTTAAAACTTTCTTGCACATCTTTAAGAAGTTGGAGAAAAAGAAAATAGCCCTAGTGGGTCAGAGAAAGTACCACTGAAGATACTACTGCTTCCCTTTGTACTTACTCCTCGCAGCATACGCCAGCCACTGTCCTTACTTAAGGCTGACTTGCTTAGAGGGTTGTAAAAGCAGCAGCTAAGATAATGATTTTGTTCATACTTTAAACCAACCTCTGACTCTGCTTTTGCGTTAATTTTGGTGAAATAAGTGGGCCTGGTATGTTAAAGATTTTTTTTTTTTTTTTTCAGTTGACATGACATTGACTCCGTGACGATGAAATGGCATAGAGTTTTAAGTACTTAAATCTCAAGTGGTTATAATCTGAAGACAACCATCCTTAAATGTCTCTAGCCTTGTAGTAAAGTTATAGAAGAACCTGTCAAGCTTTTAGTTAAAAACAGTGTTTGCTTTCCTTTCTGTTCTTCCCTTTCAGGTGCAGGGAACTTTATGGTAAACAACTAACCCTTTGCCTTCATTTTGGCTATCTTTTTTTGGTGCAATTAAACAGCATGTTCTATTCTGTTTACTTAATAATGAAAGATTAATTGCTACACTTGGTTGTTGCAGTTGTCTTGAAGATGAGAAGCTTATTTGTCTGCTTTGCCAGACTAATACAGGCCCAGCACATAGCAGCTCCTTCTAAGAGATGGTCTAAGGCTGTTCGTGCCTTTACTTGAAATTGCCTTTCAAGACACATAAGATAGAGCTTTTTTAGTTATATCAGTCTTTGCTCAGGAAAAGGTAGAGAAAAACAGAGAATTTGAAGCATAGAGGAGATATAGGAGTGCTTGTGTCTTTTATGGAACTTGAGATGTAGCCAAAACTAGCAGATGAGCTGGTATCTTCTTGGTCGTATTTTGCCTATCCTTAACAGGAAAGTTTGTGTAAGAGTCAGGATGACTCTGAGCAAAATTGAGGTAGATCATGGGCTTACCGTTGTGGTAAAGAAACTTCCTGCCTTCTGTCAAAAGAAAATGTTCTAGAAAGAGGTGATTGAAAGACTGTCTGCTCCTTGTCATTTTGCCCAGTGGTTGTGCCTAAGTTCCAACATGTCTGTTTTGGATCCCATGCTCCTCTTCTTTACTATCTCAGTAATCTCAGACCTCAGAATGAATCGGCAAGCCTTTTTGTTTGGTCTGGGCTTTGTGAGAGAGCCTACAATTATCACCGAAACTATTTGCGAAGATAGGCCAGCCCTCTGTGGCTGTGTAAAGGAGACTAAAAGCTAATTACGTTGTCCTAGGGTCTGTGCCAACTCTTCAGCAGAGTTCTATGTTTATTTCTGTTGCTAGGTTTAAGACATAAAAAGGAACGGATTTAAAAAAGCGTAAGTGTTGGAGATAACTTCAGGTGACTACCGTTCTTTTGCTGTAACAATGAACAGTGCTTCAACTTCAATTTGAGTAATTGCTTGGTTTTCAAGTGGACCTAAGCTAGATACTTCAGAATGCGTAAATGATCTAGCTTTGTCTCATCCTGGTGTTGCTTCCTAGACATTGCAACAAATGTTTCAAGTTTAAAATAACAAAAACAAAGCTGCAGCAACAAAATCCCAAAGGTAACATTGTAACACAACAATAAAGGAGATAATTAAAAAGCTGCTCCTACTTCACAACAGTGAAGCACTGTAGGATTTTGAGTGATGTTTTTCATTAGGAAGGGGCTTTGGAAGCACCTTCACATCTGTGTAAGATATAAGGGCTTCTGGTATATCCCATGTGCAAATGCTAGGCGGTTGAAACTGTCAGAAATTATGTGGCGGCTTTGTAGCTAGCAAATATTTGTTTTCCAGTCCCACACAAGCAAGGTAGGGAATTTAGTGGTAATTATAGAGCAGTTAGAGATGCTGGGATGGCACTAAGTTTTAACCAATTTAAAAAGCTATTTTAATAAGTTTTAGTATGTTGTTATATTTAGGAGATGGCTGGCTAGGATCCTGGCAGTCAGCCTGTTGACTAAGGCCTTTAATTTCTGAGGTGGCATCATGATAAATTTATTGAAAAGTGTTTGATTTTTATACTTTGAGTGAATGTCTGTCTTAACTCCTGTTTTCTAGGTTGTTCACCGTTTTGATTTTTGTCTTCAGTGCTGTAGAACAGCATATTTGGTTTCAGGCATGTTAAAGAGTTGAGATTTGAGGGAATCGGGATAGAATTTTCCTATGTGTCACCAGAATTTAAGTCATATATGTGCTTAGCACATGTGAGCTAACCTACCTTAATATATCTTCTCTGTTTCCAGACTCCCGATTTGGATCCATTAGGCAGTGAACAGTCACTGGAGGATGTGGAAAGTATTAATGAGTTTGAACCTTTGTTTGCTGAGGAGCAGCCTGAAGTTGAGAAGCCTGTTGCTGCAGTGCAGGTTTGGTTTCTATATGTACACCTCGTGCCAGAGTTTGCTGCTTCCTGGTTGTCCAGCTAGTCTGCTAACATTTCTTCAAATGCAAACATTGTTTGCCTGCTCTTGGAAGAGATGCTTAAACTATCTGAACAGGACATTAAGAGAGGAGAAGTCCTTGCAATCTTAGGTGATGGTTTAGAGCATGACTATACCCACTTGGCTCACACTGCAGGGAGTGCCTGTTGTAGCAGTGCCATGTTATTACAGGAAAAAAAAGTCCTGCTCAATTTTTTTTGTGTGTGATCCATAGCCCAGTATCACATCCCAGTGGACGCAGCTTTCAATTTGTGAGGCTGAGCCTTAGGGTTGAGTGGCACCAAACAGAATAAAGTATAGGAAAAGTCTAGCTTCCTTGGCCTTTTGGAACCTTTTACAGCACGGCCCTTTCTCTGTGAGAGCATTACGATCTGTTTTTTGTACAGAATTGTTTGGAAACTTTGCTTATTCTAGAATACTGCTGCTATTTAACATAATTTCCCACTACTTTTCAATCTCATCTTTTTGAAGCCCGTGTTTAACCTGGCAGAGTACCACCAGCTTTTCCTTGGCACTGAAAGAATCAGGGCTCCAGAGATTGTCTTCCAGCCCTCCCTGATAGGAGAAGACCAGGCAGGTATAGCA
The DNA here is from genome assembly GCF_000690835.1 of Fulmarus glacialis. Classification (NCBI taxonomy): domain Eukaryota; kingdom Metazoa; phylum Chordata; class Aves; order Procellariiformes; family Procellariidae; genus Fulmarus; species Fulmarus glacialis. The sequence continues at coordinate 26,346 of NW_009191025.1, read as the reverse complement.
GAAACCATGCAATATGTCCTTGAGAGGTAAGTTTACTACTTGGCACTTACTTCAAATAAGCTAGTCTTGTTTTGATATCAGCTTTTGCAATACTGGTTGCTTAACAATAATACGAGAAAATATGTTTGAATAGTTCTTTTTGGTGGGGTTGAGCATTGCAGGTTAGACATATCTTCCTGTTCTGAAAACTGTGTGTAACTCTACTTGTCTTAAGTCAGTCGTCTCCAAACTTTTTTGATCGATTACCCCATCAGTAAAAAATTTTTGAGCACACACCTCCAATATATGTGTATTTGTAAATTACATACAGGTACCGCTGAACTAGTATATTATGTATGTTTTAAAACGTACTCAGAAATATAAATTAAAAAAGGATTAAATAAAGGTGAAATAAACACTATTTTTATTTATTTATTAATGGTACAAAAAATATCTTTTTCCTGCACCCCAGTAGATTGTCTTGCACATACCCCTGCTTTGGAGACCCCTGGTCCAACTTGTTATAGAGGGAAGCAGCAAACCTGTGTAAATATCCATCTCTTGAAACAATGAGCTGCTAGTCTCTGGTTTTGTGAGACCAAAATCAGGGGTGACATTTTTAAGTTACAATATAGGCACGCTTGCTGGACAACTATTTCCAGACAACTTAGCATTAGCAAAATGTCACCCCTGAACTGTATGAACATATGAGATTGCATTTTCTGAAGTGTAAGAATTCCAGCTCTACTGAGTTGTTGATTTGTGGGGTACAGTGCACAGAGAGCTTTAAGGATTTTCTTCTGCCATCCCCTGAATTTCCAGAAGACAAGTGCACACAGGTTTTCATGCTAGGGAAGTGAGGGAAGTTTCTCAAAGTGAATCCTAAAGACAAGGTATCACCCCATAGCTGTTCAGCTCACAGGGAGAGATGTCCTTGAGAAAGACTGAAGTTGTTTTTTGTTCCTTGTAGATATTCAAAGGAGCAACAAGCTATTCTTGTCCAGAATGTTTTTCTCACTGGTGGAAATACAATGTACCCTGGACTGAAAGCCAGAGTCCAGAAGGAACTCCTTGAAATGAGGCCATTCCAGTCGTCTTTTCAGGTACGTGTATTGACATGATGGTTACGTGAACAGTCCATTCATCAATGTTCAAAAGTAATTCAGGCTGGGAGAGGTACAGAGCGGGTGTACTTAGAGCATGGGAATGGAGAGTGGTTTATGACAAGACACTGAAAACAGCTGGTTTGACCTGAGAAAATTAAGATTAAGCAAAGATATCATTGCTCTTTCTGAAGAGATCAACGAGAGTAGGGTAGGTGCCTTGGAAAAGGAAAACCTGCTTCAGCTAAAGGACCATGCACACACAAGCATGTTTGGCTGGAAATTTGTAGATTGATTTCTTATGATTGTGACAGTTACTATCTGGAACAGGCAACCTTTGTTAGGAGTAGTTGCTACGAAAAACTGTGCTCACTTCAAAACTAAATTACATGTTCAACTTGTCATATGTGATGACTGTCTGGGACAGCAGCAAGAGAGATTCAGTGAGTATCTTACAAACCTGTGATCCCTTGCTACATTTTTGTAGCAAGCACAGTCCGAGCTGGACAAGTCCCAGAGTTTGCCATGCATTTTGTCAGGAGATTTGCAAGAGTCTCCCTTGCTGTTCTGAAACCACCTTGTCTTCTCAAATCTACTAACTTCTTGAATAGAAAATCAGATTATAAACTGGGGAGAGAAAAAAAATTAGTGTAAATATAATCTTGTGATTCCACAACCCTTGTTTTGTACAGTTATTGTATGTAGCTGTGAGCCAGGTGTGACTGACAGAAACTAGTTACAGCCATATACTTGGTAGTTTTAAGAAGGATATTGCTTGCTAAGTTTCGAGTGTATAACTTGTGTCTATAGGAAGAAAATGAGTGCATTTTCTTCTGCTTTTAATATCACTGCTTGTAACTGAATAAGAGCTTCCTTCTTCCCATTGAAATGCTGTCTGTAGCGTGGTCCTATCAGAAATTGTCACTTCACAGATATCGCGCATGGGATTTATGCGGTGTCTAGTCTAGCCAGCCCATAGCTGAACCAGGGAAGCAGTTCATGCTACAGTAATAGGAATAGTTTAAATGGAAGTATGAATATATGAATGGAAAGAGTACGTCTGGTCCTTTCCCCCATACAGCGATTTCTTAGCCTGCAGTATTCCTCCCTGCTACTTCAAGCAGGGATGAAGTTTGTCTGGAGCACTTGATACTGGTTTTGCAGTACCACCAACTCTTCCAGCATTGGCTTCCAGCTGTGAGGGCAGTTGGTTGTGAATGTGATACATCCATGTGCTTTCTCAACCTGTAGAAACACAGCAGGCTCATGGAGAATTGATCTCAAGGTGAAAACACACTTCAAACCCATTCCTAACATTACTCGTCCCCAGAGGCGCTGAATAATCAGCTCAAACTTCTGAAATTCAGTGGTTTGTGTCATATACTACTGTAATCGGGGTAAAAAGGGCTTTTCTCTCCTGTGTTGAATTGATGTTGTTGTTCTATTTTCCTTCCATCCAGGTTCACCTTGCTTCCAGTCCTGTTTTAGATGCCTGGTATGGGGCTAGGGATTGGGCAGTGGAATACATGACCCGTGAGGAAGGCTGGATAACCAGAAAAGACTATGAAGAAAAAGGGGGAGAATACCTCAAGGAACACTGTGCTTCAAATGTCTATGTTCCCATTCGCCTTCCAAAGCAGGCCCCACGGACAGCAGAGGCATTAGCACCTAGCAGAGTGCTGACACCCAGCACAGGCAATCCTTGTGAGCAGGCGTAGCACCGTGCCTTTATCACAGACCCTCGGATGGAGATAATAGCGCAGAGAAAAGAGGAGTTACTGGGTTGCAGTATGAGTTGTGCATGGGGTGCAGGCTTCAGCCTAGCCTTGCTGGCTGCTCAGAGAGCACTAAGCATCTCATCCAGTCACTTGAACGAGGAGGACAAGCCACGCTGGGGAGTCAGCTGGAGTGGTTGTAGCACTTGGAACGCTTGGTGCTGCTCACGCATAGCGCAGGAGTATGCATCAGCAAGGAGGAAGACAACAGAAGTGCATTCTGGAGAAAAATACCATCTTACAAACTTTCATAGTAAGACTCAGGGTTTTTTGGGAGTATATGTTTTAAAGCTTTTTTTTTATTTAATTAAAATGTACTGGTTTTGTACTGCTTTTATTGGATGATCCAGAAGCTGGCTTGTATCCAGCGAGTCAGCCCAGCAGGCGTCTCCCTCGCTCGTCGCAGCGAGCGTTCGCCAGGACGTGTCGGTCAGGACGCATCCTGCTGCCGGAGGCCAGAGGGGCTGGCCTGCGCCTTTCCTCCTGAGGCCTCCTGCACTCGCGCCTTGTTTGATTTCCTTCCTGCTACACCCTTTCTGCTAAACCACCGAATAAGCGGTGGGATTTCAGATACTTTTTGACTTCATTTATGTCAGTAATATTGATGTCTTGGTTGAAACTGGAGACCTGGTCACATAAAGCACTGTCCAGCTATAAAGACAGAACCCTCCGTAATGCGCAGTCCAGAAGGACTGCCAAATCTTCGACAGTCCTTAAGTGGTTTTACAAGCAAGGCAGCTCTTGACTGATGGGACTTTTTTATCAAAAGTTGTTTTAGCAATAAAGCAAACTTTTTGCTTTACCACTAACTTAGGTGTTTCAGTGATTTGACCTCTTTAAAGAGTACAGCAATAAAGCGGTATTTGAGCGGTTGTGCCTTGCTGAAAAATGCAGGTTTGCAGCCAGGCCCCTGTCCTGCTGCACGACATAGTCTGGCTTAAATTTGGGGATTCAGTTGTCGCACTGAACAACTTGCTATTGCTTTCCCAAAAGAATAATCAATACTAAATGCTGAACTGAAACCTAAGGAGACTCCATCACTTTGGCAAAAGCTGTAAACTATTAGGCTGGACAAGGTAAGACTATGGGGAAAATAGCCCATAACTAATATAAAGAAGGTGAAGAGGCGGTGGCTTACTGTCCCCAAGGGCCGCAGAGCATCAAGATAAGTTGTCATCTGGCAGATTCAAAACAAAGGACATGAGGTGCTTGTTGGTGTTGAAGTGAGGAGTTTGTTGCCACAGGATCGATACACACATCTCTGGATTCAAAAAGTATTACCCAGAGCTACGCTTTTAAAAAAGAAAAATCTGCTATCAAATACGGAGGTCTCGCCTGTGTGTAGGAGGTCCTGCAGCCGCGTATTCCTCGGTGAGCATATGAGGGAAGTGGTGTTACTGACCTGCTTTCGTACACGGTTCCTGCGGCACCCAGCACTGGTCGCTCTCCAGTGGGATACAGGTCTTGGTGGACCTTTGGCGTGGTCCTAACAGGCTGTTGGGCAGGGGGAGGAGGAGGAGAAGGGAGCTTGCTGCCTTCAGGTAACCTCAAGTTTGGACCATTGATCCTATCCCTAGCTGCCTGGAGGCATACTAATTTTCAGGACCATTAAGGCAATTCTATGGGTGGTAAAGAATGTGGAAAAACGTGCTGTGCTGAAGCACAAAGTTACACCCCAATGAAGTGTCCTCTCTGATCTCGGTTCACATCAGTGACGTAGAGTATATGATGTGCCATTGCTTTTTGACCCCTTTCTGATGCATCTTTAGCCATAACGGCAGAGTGGCTACTCAAGATACAGAAATTTGTTCCAATACGTAGTTGCTAAATAGATAAGATGGTGTTGTACATAAAACTGTTCCAGAATGAAGGCCTAAAAGGGTATCTGTAGTGGATGGCTATATTAGTTTTAAATGTTTGGCCAAATTGTGCCAACCGCTTCACTTGCATTAATTCAAAGCAGAGCTGTCTAATTCTGTACAGAGATGCCAGATCAGCTGCTTAAACAGCTTCAAGGGAGTATAATTTTATAATCTCCTAAATATTAGCTGTTAATTTATTACTTTATCCCCACAATAGCTGGCATAACTAATGAACTTGGACAACATGATGACAGTCACAGGCTGTTCTGAATGTGCTGGTGGGCATTCAGTTGCTTGGAGTAGCACTGTATGAAAAGCATGAACATTGCAAAACGGGATTAATTTTACCCATTTAAGTTCAGTTCCCCGATAAGATTTGCTGTGGTGCTACGTGAACATTGGTGCTGGCAGGAGAAAAATGGAAGAAGTGCGTGGTGCTGAGGGCAGGAGGACACAACGGCGTTATTTTTGACAGTAGTGCTGGAGTCCTTGTGGAGCTCCACCATTGTGACACTTGTGGCAAGGTTTTCTCATACCCATGTGCAGAATTTGGTTGTTTTCCATATATTTGGCACAGGCCTATTGGCCTATTTCTTCTGTGCGTTGGCTTATGCCACCTGAGAGGGGAGCAGGCCCATAAGGCACCTACTTTGGCCCTTTTTAATGGGACTTCTGGTTGTGTGAGGAGAGTAGGATGAATTGTTACGACGAGAAAACTGTTTACTGGAAAAAAAAAAAGTCATTCTGCGGGCAGGAAACTTGCACTGAAGCTGTGAGGGCCTTTGCCAAGCGATCGCAGGGCTGCTCTTGAGTGAGCTGCTCTGCAAGCAGCCTCAAAATCCATGGTGCGTTTATCTTGGCGGGTGTCCTGCAAGCTGACAAAGTGCAATTGCCAGTTCAGAGATGGTCAAGTGGCTCCCATTTGGTCCTCAGTATATTAAGTTCAAAGCAACCTGTAACCTTATTATACAATTCAGTTATCACCTAATTCAGGTCAAAGAATACAAAAGTACAAGTTGCAATTTAACAGGCATGGTGAGCTTGGTCTATTTAATCTAAAAGAGAGCTCAAACTGGGTTCCACCTTTACCGGGGTCCCTAAGACCTGCTCCAAGTGGAAACACCACGTCAGTGAGCAGCCCTGGAGACTAAACATAGATCACGTGTTTAATGTCCCAGATTTCCGTTTGAGCTGCATACGAGCCTTGCTTTTGGTCTTCAAGGCTTCTTACGTTTCCTGTGCCATAGCGACTTCAAACACTGACCGTTCTTTGCTAAATCTCCGCTAGGACACCAAGATTAGAACTCTTTGCTCCAGTTACTAATCTCCAAAATACTTAATGTGCTGTGTAAGACAGCATTTCAGAAGAAAGAGAAGATGCCCACAAACTGTCACTTAAAATTTAGGATTATCCCTCCAGAGACAGCCTGCAATGATCCTCTAGCAGCCAGTCATAAACGAGGAGTTTTGAAGCTTGTGTGGGATGGGCAGGGGAGGGGAGAATGCTGTCATGGATTTAACATTATCCCCAAAGTCATATGGTGGGATTTCCACCCCGGTTCGATGTGTCAGGCACAGAGCAGCTGCGCTGATTCCCATTGCTCACTCCCACTCCTTTGTGCAGACAGCGAGCTGGTCCCTGAGCATCAGCTTCAACAAAACTTCTCCGTTTTAAATGGCTCAAACCCCCGGCATGGTTTGCCAAGAGTTCTTCAGGCTCCTTTCGTCACCTCTTTTCAGGTGCTCGGTTTCCTATACTTAGTTGACAAACACCTTTTCCCCCCTTGTTCATCAGACGAGCCCAGCCCTACCTCTTAGGGCAGCAAAGTGCCATAGTTTCAAGTTTCTTTTTCTTTTTTTTTTAATTATATTGGGTTTTTTACATCCTTAGGGATCTTTCCTTCCTCTTTTTGAGCAGTGGGCTTGGTTTCCATTTCCTAATGGAGCAGAGACCGTGATGAGAGTACTGCACCGAGGATCAGGAGGCCTGGATCCATTTTCGTGTCTATTTACCCATGACAAGCCATGGCTGTTTGCTCTGACCTCAGTTCCGTGCCTCAGCATCTGTAACAGCAAAGCTAACCTGAGAATGGTGCTAGCGGAGAGTTCCACAGAGTGCGTAATTACTGTAGAAGACAGTAAAGGTGGTGGGACGGTTGGAAAGGGGTTTGTGGGGAAGGAGGGGAGGTCAAATAAAATCATGGAGAATAGGTCCATCTGTGCTTAATGCACAGTGGGCCAAGAGGAAGGTCTTCAAACCACTCATTGCCTGAAGCTGGAAGAAGCATATAGCATGGTAAGAGTCACTCCATGCAGGTATGCTTTTATTCTTAAGCAATTGCTATTGACCACTGTCAGAATATGAAGCAAGTTGGATTTATGGTCTGGCTCAGAAGCTTTTATGCTCTTAAAATTCCTCTGTTTAGGCAGGACAGTATTTTTTTAGCTTTTTATTTATTTCAGGACAGGTGAACTATGAAGCAGCCTTTCCCTTCATCTGTTGGGAAATAAATGTGCTGTGCTGATGGGGAAAGCACCTTTTATGTTGCCAGTGAGATTCTGTGAAGGCGTCCAGGTTCCTGCACTTCCAGTAGCCATAGTCAGGCGGTTAACATCAAGAGGATGCTCATCCCCAGGGAAGCTCGGTGCACTGCTCTTGGCAGGTCTGTCTGGACAAATGAGCTTTACAACATGCAAGGAAAAAGTGTGGCTTTATTCAAACCTATGTCAAATGAATCCCAGAGGAGAGAAACCGTTGGAAAGCATCTAAGCTCCTCGTGTTTGAACTGCTTGGGAACATGGTGGACGATAAAGTATTGGATAGCAGGAAGACCACGGTGCATTGGGTGCCTTCCTTAGATGAAGGGCCAGGGTGCATGGAGGACCTCTGGGTGGGAGAAGTTTTGAGGGGGGATGGCAACCTGCAGCCCCACGACCCTCATAGCCGCCGCGGTGGCACATGGAGGTGGCACAGGGGGCTGCTGTGTAGGCGCTTTCCCGAGTGCCCTGGTGCTCAGGAGGGGTGGGAGGCTGTTGGCTGCAGCTGAAGCTGATTTTCCTCCTCTCTAAACTATCACCCTGTTTCTGCACCTCGTCCTGGGGTATCCTCCATGCTCCTAAACAGCTCCGTATGCCCAGTGGGAAACTCTGCCGTACGAGCATGGGAGGCTGGGGACTCGCTGCCTTGTCTGAGGCTTGCTTGGAGGTGAGTTTGAGTGCGTGAGTTTTTGGGTAGTCTTATCTTTCCACTAAAGATTTTGATGTGGAGATTTTGTTCTTCAGGGTGTTCTCGCTCCCTTCAAAAGGGAATGGTAATAAATAAGAAAAACTAGCCTGCCTCGCTGACACTTGTTTCTGCGTTTCAATGGCAGCCCAACCGTGTCCAAATAAGAAACAGTCCTGTTGGTCTGGTCTTCCTGCTCTGCTTTGAGGGCTAGCAGGGACTTTCACAGGGCTCCTCCACGCAATTTTAGAAATAATTTATGTCGCTGCTAGAATGACCAGAAGTCCCCTGGGGCACACAGGCCCCTGTTCCTCCTGTCACCCTTCTCACCTGGAGCTGCCTTCCAGCGTTTCGTCTGCTACACTTAGGTAAATCCACCTGATTTGGAAGCCGTCAACTAATACACTGCTAGCGCTCCAGAGGCAAAGTGCCTTAAAAAGGTCCAAAACTGTTTTCTTAGATGTATTCACAATGACAGGCCCCCGGGATTCCACCATGGATTCTTACTGTGCTGGGTTTGAGCTATTAGTAAGCTTCTTGCATAACACCTTGCATAGCTTGTCTCGTCTTAGGAAAAGCACCTCTGATTTCTGAATGTGGCAGGGTTGGGTTTTTTTTGTCATCCTTGAACTTAGTTTTTATGTCCCTTGGATTAAGTGGGTGCATTAGCATGATGCTCCTGGCTGGCACTGGGAAATATATTTCAAACCCTCATCCTTGGATCACTGTTTTTTTTTTTCCCACACTACAGCTTGGTTAAAATATACCCCACTCCTCCTCTCACCCCAGATTCCTGCCACATACCTGGCATTCCTTCATCCTTAATGAGATGAAGGAGTGGGGGATTTCACCCTCCTGGAATTTTAGAGGAATACTAAGTGGATTTCTCATGAAAAGCATCATTTAGGATACAAATCTCCCCAAAAGATAGTCCCCGCATGGCAAACCTTGCTTTCGCTGGTAATGGCTAACAGAGTTTTTAGTTCCTTGTTCAATAGCTACTTTCTGCTTGGGCCCTATTTTAAGTATTGCCGTTGATGGAGGCCACGTTGGAGCAAGCTCCTGGTGTGGGGGATGAAGCAGAGGAGACTCGCGTCCTCGCAAAGGTAGGTAGGGACAGCAGTGCAACTCCTGGGCTATTGGCACTGGAAGTTTTACCAGTTGCTGCAATCCGGCCAAACTCTCCATATAGCAAAGGTAAAAGTTGTCAAGTCAAAATAGTTTTGTTTCAGGCTTAGTCATTAATTTACTCTTATATTTATAAAGCTGTGTTGGATCAAAGGTTCCTCCAGCCTGGTGCTGGTAGTGACCTTCAGGAGATGTCGAGGGAGGAGTATAAAAATGGGAGCAGTAGCGATATGTGTGTAAAACAGGAAGAAGATTGTAAATAATTACAGCTGGTTAATACTACATAGCCGGGAGGCATGTGAATGCAGTGCTCCTGGGGTCTGTCTTGACACGGGATCCACCACCATCGCAGGACTCCGCCCTCTTACACGTGTTGGAACGGACAGGTTAAGGTGTCCAAATCACAGAGCTCCGCAAGGATGTGGATTTTTGGAGTAGCAATACTATGCTGGACTGTGCTCATCTGCTTCGGAGGCACTGTGCTGTGCCCAGAGCTGCACTGTGGATGTTCCTGAGCCTGCAGTGAAGCTGCTGTGATAGCTTCAAGCTGCGCTCCAGCAGTGAAGGGCTGGGGCAGGACACTGCGCCCGGCCAGCAAGCCCGGCTCTGCCTCCTGCTTTGGGAGAGGGGCTTTACTGCAGCTCCACGGGGCAGATGCAAAGGCACCGGGAGCCCTAGGTCCTGTCACGTGGGGGCCCCGGCTTGCTTTCATCCAGCTCCGCGGTGGCAGAGGGCCACGGGCTGTCCTCGCTGCTGAGGAAACAATGGAGAGGAAAGCTTTGATTTCACCAGGGATGGACACCCTCCTGCTCAAGGGTGGTGCAGATGGAAGGAACTGGGGGCCGGGGGCTTGGGTTTTTTTGCTTTTATCCTTTGTTAACCGCTGGCAACTTCTTGTTGTGACCTCTCGTTAGGTTTTGTTTATGCACTTCAGCTGACATTGTTCGCAGCAGGCCTTTGATATTCAGCCCAGGAGTGTCCTCTGGCCTGGGAACAGGAAGAGTTGAGCTCGGCTGCCCGCAGGCGCACTCCAGCCCGGGAAGAAGGGCTGGTGCCCTGCCGCGGTGGCACCACGCAGCGATGGACCTTTCCATCACCTGCGGAAGGCAAATTAGTCACATGCTATTACGGACTGTCCCCAAGGTGATGGCTTGTGCCCAGCATCTGCCCTCCTCGGCCACAGCAGCGTCCCATGTCAGCAGCAGACGTGGCCGACAGCTCTTGCTCAGGCAGGAGCAGCTGATGGTGCTGCACTGCCGGCGGGTGGAGAAGATGCAAAGAAGGATCTGGCATTTATGGGAATTTGTCATGATTTTTCTAAGAAGAGAAGAACTAGGAGGTTGCAGAGCTTTTGTACTGGGTTCAGGCTGCAGATTCGTGCCTGGGATTGCTGGGAGATGCCCAGCGCGTGTGATCTGGGGGAGCTTTGCTCAGGCCTGCTGTCCGCAGCATCCTGGGGGTGCATGGGCCGCTCCACCGACCCCTCTCGTCAGGGCTGAGTTGGGGCTGGAAGGGATGATTCCCCAGCTCCTGAGGGCTTTACTTCCCAATGTGCTCTAAAACTTACACGTCCGTACCCTTTGCGATAGTTCCTGTTCACAGGAGGCTTTGCTTCTGCCCCTCACTGCCCAGATCCATTTGTTTGGAAAACAACTTTTATAATGATGCAAAAATGGAGGGGTTAATTCATATTTATACTACCCCTGAGCCCATCCTTTTGAATGCATTTTAAAAATCCCAATGGATACTGTTTTTCACCACACAACAGATTCCCCAGGCAGCAAAGATGACAATTCCCAGGAGCCATAAACCCCTTGAGCGCGTTCACCCAGCTCAAAACGCGCTTTATAATTTTCTGTCACCTTCAGCCTACTCTGCTATTTTACATGCTGGGATCTGAAATATGTATAAGCACTGGTTGTGCTGTATGCCTTACGGAGAGATTGGAAATGAGTCTTTAATTGCAAATTTAGCAAGCTATGGATGGCAGTTTTTACAAGCAGTCGTCATTTCAATCACAGGAGCCAGCAGTCACGAACAATTGATTTTATCAGGTATCAAAGTACATGCTTACAATCTGGGAAGTAGGGCTCATCGAGAGGGGTTTTATCTCAAGCTCCAGGTTTTAGAGGGAAGGTTTAAGTAGACGGTCACCATTTCAAGGAGAACTTTAACTTTCAAGTACTCTCCATGGCCCGGCAGCAGCGGGACTGAGCTACCCAGAGCCACATGGGAAGCGGAGCTCGTTCATGTGTGAACCTCCCTATTCTGCAAGAAGCAGATATTAAAAAAAAAAAACAAAAAACCCCAACAAATACCCCCCAAACCCCCACTGTTCTGATTTTGAACCCAAAATAGCAATTTGGTATTTCCCACAGAAGAACCCCCCCGCCCCGACTTGTTCTGAGCAGCTGTACTGACAATTTCCTATTTTTCTCCCTTCTAGAAGGGTGTTTGAGCAGCTCCAGCTCCTGAATCGAAGGAAGTCTGTTCCCGAACTGCAGACAGAAATGCAGGATTTTCTGGCTCAGGAAATCAGTCCTCAAATCTGAGGCTGACTTCTTTGGAGCCACAGACACCAGAAGTCCCCACCAGGCTGGTAGAAACCCAGCGAGTCAAGTCCTGCCAGAAGGGACAATTTCTGTTGCTCCAGCTTTGCAGACTTCATGTACTCGGCATATTTTTGCTTCACGGGCTTTGTCAGAAGATGCTCAACCAGGCTGCCCCTTCTTTTTTAAAGAAAGCACCATGCCTTAAATCTAGGCAATTAAAAAAAAAAAAAATCTAGTTTTGTCTCATAGGCATCCTAAGGACTTTCTTGAAATTAAAGCAAAAGTATGTATATTTTGAAAGTGTGTTGCTCCTTCATGTTTCTACTTGAAAATAAAAAGGTTGTAGCTGTCTAAATGTGGCATCAGTTTCTGCAGAGATGTGTAATTTAAACATTTTGAACTTAAGTGCAAGCCTTTAATGTCATAATTTCTTAATACTGCTGCCACAACTGTTTAGGCATATAAGCTATTTGAGTATAGTTTTATGTTAAATGAGGAACCATAATTAATACGATCATGTTTAATTTCTTCCTTACTGACCATAAAGGTAGAATAATTTCTCTAGAGAAAAGTGAGTTTCCTCAAATGACTAAATGGAAAGATTTTTAAAATAATTTAGCTTTTGGAAAAAGAAGTTTAAGCTGTTAGATAGGATTGAAACAAGATATAAAATGCAAAATGCTGTGCTTGAGATGTGGAGAGAGAATCCCAGGGAGCCTTGTTTCGTGCCTGCAGCATCCCCCTTCCCTGGCTGGACGAGGTGCGGGGGGAGCAGCGGGATTTCCCCCAGTCGTCCCTTTTCCTCCTCCCAGCACCATTTCATGGAAAACACAGAATGCAAAGCCTTCGGTTGTCAGAGCTCTCCAGAAGACATGCTCCATTTTTCACTGCTCTCTCCCATTTTTGCCTAAGCTACATTTATTAGCCATTTTGGGAAGCAGAAAATTTGTAGAGAAGTAGAAATGACCCTGCTGTCATGCCCAGCCCCTCGGCGTGTTCTTTTCGGAGTGGCTCACAGCTGGTGCACGTGCACCATCTCAGCGAAGGCTTGTGAAATACGGGGGCCTGAGCTCACGGAGACATTTTCACCCACCTCCAAGTACCTGCACATCAGCATCAAGCGCGCCAGTGTGGCCATCTACATCGGGGATGCTCTGGAAAGGTGCCTGGGTGCATCTTTAGAATTTCCACTTGTACAAACCAGGGAGATCCTCCATGCCAGCCGCCCTGCCTGCAGGTAAAGCAACCCCTGCAGCTGGCACCGTTGCCCGTCCCTGCAACGGTAAATCCCACGGGGTTCACAATCCCGGCAATAATACCCTGTCCCTTTATCTTCCGTACAGCACATGTTCTGCCATCAAGTCCTTGGGCCCGGGAGCATTTATCTTCTGGTGGAAATTCAGCAC
>NW_009191025.1:0-13287 GCF_000690835.1 Fulmarus glacialis | reverse complement strand
AGAGATAGGCAGCTGGAACGTGCTTCATCCGTAGCCCGATACGATGTGCCTTAGCCTTGTCCGCACATCGTTGGTTCGCTTCCGAGCTCTTAGCCACCGTCCCTGATTTTTGGTGCAATGTAAATACATTTGTGCTTTTTCCTTCTACGTAGCTGCACGTTGACACCCACTTGTCCACCTCTCCAGAGGAAAAGGCCACTATTACACTCATGTGTCACCCGGGGGAGAATACAGCTGAGCAGGGCGTCATCAAGAGGGTGTTGAAACAACTTGTGCTCTAGAATATGACCTTCAAATTATTTGCTTAAACTTCTGAATGTAGAGGGAGGAGAGTGTACTTCAAGCTATCTGTTTCTGCAGGGCTGAAAGAAGATATAAGTGCTTATTTCTGCCTGCAGTTGCTCCCTGAGCTGATTCCCCAGGGGTACTTTGGTGCTGAGTATCCCTCCCAGGTCTCTGCTGACATTATTAGCAATACTGGTCAATTAGGTGTAGCGGGAAGGGAGGAAGAACAACGAACAGAGATGTCAATTTTAGCACTAGCAGGACAAAAGAAAATTAATGTTTGCTGAGCAGAAAGGATTTAAGACCCTAGCAGGGAAGGGAGGAGAAGGAAAAGCTGTAAGCTTTTTAAGAAAAGAACTATAGAAAATATTTAACGATGCTTTTTAGGGCTTGCCAAACAAGCAAAACGCATTATAGCATTTTCACCTGCTGGCTCACACGGATTTGGCTTTTGATTCATGGTTATATAATGTGTTTTGCAGCCCAGGTTTTAAGCAGGGCCTGAAGGTAAGTGGATCCAGGGGCCATTGTATTGTCGGGGAGAGGAATGTGGTTTTGTGCTCTTGATAGAGGTGGAAATTTGCAGCAGGTCAGGTCTGGGCTGCTGAGGGATTAGGTCAGTATCAGCTCTCAGTGCTGCCTTAAGGCAAATTGAGTTTTTCACAGAAGAGGGAAAGATGAAGGAAAAAAAAAACCCTGCAACTTAACTAATCACCTGCCACTAAATAAGGCAGTGTGACCTATTCACCACCTCCACTTTGCTTTATAACATTACTGCAGTAATTACATGGCACATTTGATTGGGGCATTTCTAATCCTTGAGGAATAAAAGTGATTCTGCCCAGCTGTGGTGTTTGGTTGACCTGGTGGGTTTGAGTTCTTGGTGGTGGGGTCAGGTAGTGGGTGAGCTCTGGGGGATGGGTTTTAGGATGGGGAAAATGAGTGTGTGGGGTGTCCAGCTGAGAACCACAGCTTTATCTCACAGGGGTTTTATTTTCAACTATGTAATTTCAGAAATTCTGGGTCTGTTGATTTGCATTTGCTGATGGCTGCTGTTGGAGAGGTAGGAAACAGGTTGCCTCATCCAAGACAGGTACTGGTCCTCTTTGTCACTTGTTGCTTTTCCTTCTTTACTGGGGTAACCCCAGTGACATCCCACCCCAGGTGCTCTCAAGGAGTGCTCTAACTTCTGTTAAAGCCCTGGCTCAAATCCCTGCTTGGCTTAAACTTTGTGGGATGGGTGGCTGCTCCGGATGGGATTCGAACAGTGCTTTTGCTGGACAGGTGCCTCTGGCCTCTGCCTCCTGCTGAGCGGAGCTGCTTGCAGAAACCCTGCAATGGTGTCAGACTCCCTCTGTTTGCTTGGAGGAGATTCACTCTAGATAAAAGATATGTGTTTCCAGACAGAAAACAAGAAGCAGGCAAGCTGTGGATAGACCTAAGCCAATGTTCTTGTAACTCTTGAATTAGGAGGAGGCTTTATGGTGACTCTCAGACAGTGTTTCCTACTGCAGCTCCTCAGAGAAGAGCTCCTGAGAGAAGGGAGGGGAAGCATCTCGTCAGCATCAGAACAACTGACTCTTTCACTAGCTCTAGGCCATCTGAAAATAACATGTAACATGGAGTCTGCTGTGTGATGCTTCGCTTCTCCTGCTTCTGAGGCTGTTAGCCTTCACCCCTGGAAGTCCTCCCACACTGTGGCCATAGCTGTACATGACCAGGCTGAACACTGGAGGTGGTTAAGGATAATAAAATGGAAGAAAAAAAAAAGCCAGAGAGCTGCTGTAGCTTTGCTTTCTCCTCTTGTGCTTTGACGTGTCTGTCACAGTGTGGACAAAGCCTGGTGGCCCCATAGGGAATTAGTATCTCTATTGCAACAGCTTTGGCAGCGCTGCTGAATGCACTGAAATAACCGGTGCCTGCTTCTCACGGGCTTGGTGCCAAGCGGTGCTGGGAGGTCAGGGACCTGTCTGTTAGTGGTGGTGTGGGTATGTTAAGACTTGGGCTGAAACGGAGTATTCAGGTTGAACAAGTTTAGTCAGGCGTGCCAGCGACCTGAGCGCTTTCCTTTATGGTCCTGCCAGTTTTGCTGGGGACTTGCTGAGCCACAGCCTGGCAGTGCCCGCGCTGGCCACCGCTGCTGAAGGGAGGGGACGGGACGGGACTGTCATCTTGCGTGAATGCATGTGAAGGGGGGACACTGTAGAGGGCACAAATGAATTGTTCAAGTTCTCTTTCTGCTGGTGATGCCATGTGTTCTGGGTGCTGGGTTGATCTACACTGATGTGTCTGATCGTTGGTGTTTTTGATGACACTCACAAATCTGATCTGGTGGCCTCTTGGCACATCGTGGAAGGCATCAGTGGTTGGACTTTAAGGAGGGGAAGTGGATGATTCCCTCAGTGGAGAAGGGATGTTGGCTGAGTTCTTGGGGGGGTTAATGCTGCTGAGACTTCGTTATGTTGTGTGCAATGCTAGAGCCCTTAGAGCCTTGAATAGGAGTCTTTGATTATTTTTAAATTCACAGCAAACAGAGGTTTCCCGTAGCCCCTGGCTGAGATGGTCAGAGGACAAATAAGGCTGTGACCCAGGGCAAGCCTGGGGCCAAGCAGGTACACACCACTAATGTGTCTTCATCTGGGCTTTCTGCTGACCCACTGCTGTGCTCCTGCAGCCCCTCCGGGCAGGGGCAGGTCTCAGGCCTGTCTCCTACTGCCACGGTATTTCAAGAGCTCTCAGCTATTGCTAAATTGCACCTCCCCACTGAGCCCCCCCAGGCCCTAGTGCCACTCGCCATAGATGTGTGAGAGCCGAAGGAAACCACACTACCTTTTCTCTTCCTATATTACTACGTGCCTCTATCGAGCAAGGACAGCGAAAGCATCAGCTTTCCAGTAATAAGGAATTTATAGCAACCCATTAACTCCAGTTCTTGTCTTAAGAAATGAAACAAGAGCTGCCTGCTCGAATTAGTAAAAAGAAGCAGGAGAGGATTTTTCTCTCTCTCTCCCTACACCTTTTAATTGACAGCGGTGCACCTCAACGTGGCAGCCCTCGCACTGCCGGGGAGCTCTGCAGCATCTCCCCGCTCCGGGCTGGGCTCTGCGAGGCGACTTCCAGGGCTTTGCCCACGTACCGGGGCACGATGCCGCCAAGCCGGGAGGTGTGCCAAAGCCTGGCTTCCAAAGTGAGTCTCAGTATCTCTGCATTCATGAAAGCCTTGAACTGTGACTTTTTTTTCTTTAAAGAAAGTCAAACCTGAAAATTCTGTTACACTTTGTGGGTATATGTATGTCTTTATATGTATCTATATACACACACACACACACCCCCGACTTAGGACTTAACTTACCACATACAGCAAAAGGCAAGATTTTGCCCCTTGCCTCAGCAGAGTTGATATTGCAGGACTGGGCGTTATTAGGGGATTTGTAAGTGCTCAGTCTGCTAACGAGACGAGGCTTCTGTTGATATCTGTGGGAGCAGACTTAAACCAATATTCATTGCTTTTGGAAGCCTTGTTTCTTCCTACTTTATTTCAGATTTAGATTTTTTTTTTTCCACTGCTTCATGGTCAGGGATAGGAACATCTCCTTGACGCAAGGTACCGATATTTTAACATCAGCCTGCTGTAGTCCAGTTATCACAATTATTTCTTGGAGTGTGATTTAAGGCACAGCCAAGAAAATAATTTTACTGAGAATACTCACCACAGCTCTGAGACTTACTGGATATAAATTTGTATTTCTGGTGGCTTCACTGATGCCTCCCCCTCCGTATGCCTCTAAAACACCATCACAAGAAAATTTAAAACCTTACCAAAGAAGCCTAGCTATAGCATTTTGTATTATATGCTATTTAGCATCCTGAAATGCTGAGTAGGGGCTTCTGAGGAAGAGCTGGGTAGTTTAATCCGCCACACCTGAAGGCTTCAGTGGCTGTTTTCTGAGAGCCTTCATCCCAAGCTGGCAAACCTGGATGTAGAGGTCTGTCAGCACAAGGCAGACCAGAAGTCTCCCACTTTAACCACTGCAAGTATCCTTTGGGAATAACTTAACACGGATGCCAAAGCATCTTATCAAACTGAGGAACACCTTGTCCACCCTCCAGCCCACTGTAAGCCAAGCAGGGAGACAGCAGTCCCAAATTCTTCCTAAACTCTAAGTAGAGAATCTGTAGAGTTGTATTTCTCTTGTCAGTATGAAAGTATTGTAACTCCTTAAGAAATTAAGACTGCTCAGATTAAGCTTCACAAATTCCCCCTTCTTTCCTTCCCCTCCAGAATAATCCTTCTCGAAAACCCTTAGACAAGGAGTGGGTTTAGGGTAGAGTAGTTTTGTTAGGTTTGCAGAGCACTGGGGGCAACCAGGTACTGCGGCGAGCTGACCCCTTCCCTTCGGGGTGTGTTTAGTGCCACAAGTCCGCAGTTCAAGTTCTGCTGGTAACCAGCACTGAGTCATTACACCATTAACTCTGCTGGGATCCTGCACTGAGAGTTCAGGAGAGGACTCAGTTCAAAAATCAGGGCTTTATTCCTTTGCCTGTGGGTGGAATTAAAAAAAAAAAAAAAAAAAAAAAAAAAAAAAGGGGGGAAGTAAAAAAAAAAAAAAAAAAAAAAAAAAAGAAATTAAATGTTAAGCAGCTATCAAAATTTAGCAGTGTCTCGTGCTTTGTAATAACTTTACCCAATGTCCTTTTATATTTCTCTAATGCCGTCTTCCTTTCTACACTTCAATTTTGCTGGGAACTCGGGCAGTGCGGTAGCTCCCTGTTTATGTCCTTGCTAACGAGTCAACACCTCTGACGCTTTCAGACTGAAATGGGTGTTTATGTTGCAGGTGTTTATGTAACGTAAGTGGCAAAGGCTCGGGTTTGATAACTTCATCCCTAGTGGTGTGAGTTTTCATCCATACAGTCACCTTTATAGCAGCCGAATAACTGCATGGTTAAACTCAGGTACTGTTAAACAAGCAGCAGGGAAGAGGGGACACGGGATGTCGGTGAGAACTCAAAATGAAGCCTCTGCGGTCTGCCTGATCAGACAGCGAAGCTTCTAATTGGAACTAGGAAGTAACAGTTTTATTTCTTAGGAAATGGAGGAGTATGTGAGCAAAACTCATCCGTGAAACAGATGCTCCTTGTTCCTTTTTTTCTTAGTATTTATTTTTCCTGTATGTTCATCCTTGTGTCAAAACATATTAGAAGGACAAATGCTGTAGGAGAGTAATGTCTGTTATCAGACTAGCTGATACAACTGGGAACCAGACACTTAATAAGCACTCGAGCTCTCGGATTAGGAAACTTCCAATTAATATTGATTAGAAACAATTTTTCTCATTGTAAATACTGTAGCACAGTGTCATCAGCACTTTTCTTGTTACAGCTGTCACCTTGATTTTTGTTTACTCATTAGGATCTCAATGGAAAGATGCTCTTTCATTTATTCTATAACATGAACAAAGCTAGTTAACTGGAACACATACGAAAGCATTTAAAAAAATCTTGACCTGCTGTAGATGCAGAGCCGTGCCTGGACTGACTGCTGAATGCACTAAGAAAGGAGAAAACATTCATCTGCTTTGCTAAAAGCTCAGTAAAAGTGGGAAAAGTCTGGGATGCTGCAAAATAAAACCCAAGTTTGTGGCAGGAGTGACTTGTGCGTTCCCATAACTGTTTACGCACGGAGTTTGTTCTGTGCATGTTCTCCTGCTCTGTTAGGTTGTCTTGATACATCATTAAACCAGGTCTCAATAACCTCGGGGTGGGGAAAGAAATCCCGGTGTTACTTTTAGTTCTGTGTGAGTTGTGTAATACTGAACATACAATTAAGGCTAGATACCTTAACCTTGAGTCTGTATTTCTAATGTCAAGTAACTTTATCAAAGGGCTGAGCTTCTGGTGCCTCCTGATGTGTCTGTTGGTGTTGCTTAGTTCTCACTGTTCTTAATTGCTGATTATTTCAATGTTCATTTATGGATTTAAAGAGCAAAGGCATTGTATCCTCATTTGGAAACACTGAACACGTGTGACAGGCTGGACCCTGATACTGCCGAGAACATAACCCTGGTTATCCGAGTGCTGCTGCAACAGCCTCTTGGGTCTGTACAGAACCATTGCTATCAGGGCACCTGACTCCCTTCTTATAGAGGAGAAAGTCCTAAACATGGAATATCTGTGTTTAAATGCCTATAACCCCGTCCCTGATCCTCGCAGCTGTATCTGAGCTGTAGCTTTCCTTGCATGTAGCTGCTCAGGCCCTGAGTCCAGTCCTGCTAAAACTAACGGGGGGTCTTTCATTAACTGTAGAAACTAGATCTGGCCCTGAAAGATGGACAAAGGCTTCTAACGCTCCTGCTCCCGGTGAGGCTTTTATGCCTTCAGCTATCAAATGTGTACTCTGCTGAGCAGCACCATTAAAGATGCATGAGCTGTCAGGATCTCCGTTTCCCGACGGGGCAGGCGCGGCAGCTGCGGCAGCTCCAGCATTAAAAGTCTCTTCGTGCTCTTTCGCTTCACAGATGGTCAAGACCTGACGAACTCAGAGCATCTCTGCAGTCAGACCAGCCAGGTACAGCTGTCCAGTACACTGACGTAAGGACTTGTTCGGGGCCGGGGGGGTGATGCTGGCCGTTCGTGGGCTGCTCTTTGGGGTGCTGGTCCAGGAAACCAACAGTGCGCGGTCGCTCTCAGGAGAGGAGCAAGACCTGAGTGAAAGCACCAGAGCCATGGGAACGGATGGAGAGAAACTGCCCATGAATAAGCTCATCTGGAAAGCAGAAGGTGAAGCTCCTCAGGCAGCAGAACTGGGAGACTGAGCTGGCTTCAAGATGTAGCATGGCTGGTTCATCTCAAGGGTTACGTGATGCAAGTGCCTGCCCAAACCAAGGGCTTGGGGTTATGATTCAGGAAACCTGTTTGCAGTTTCTCTGTTCCAAAGGGCTCTGAGGCCAAGTTTCTCTCTGAGATTGGATTCAAAAATACATTAAACAGTTGTATATCTAAACAGAAATGCCAGGCACACCCATAAACACTTCAGCTTGTCAAATACCTGAACGCCACAGAGGATTTTATGCCTAAACATTCTGCGCACTTAGAGTAAATCAGATTATCATAGAATATTTGCTTAAACTGTGGAGAAAGTTCACAGAGATACAAAGCACTGATGAGTTTCAAGTGCAGTACACAGGAGATATTTGAATTAATTGCCAACCAATGCGTGTCCAATAGAAGGTGGAAGGCCCTTTAATGGGACCAGTATGTGATAGTTGGGTAGAAAATGTCAAGTTTCTCCTCTGGTGGTGCTCCGACCTTCCCTCTAACCACCACAACTGACGTTTGCTTTCAAAAATCAGTGTTGCTCCCTGTATTTATCACCAGACTTAATAATGCTGTTATGTTCCTGTGATCTAGGGGTATATCTTTGGGCCTGGACTATCTCCATGCATTTATTACTTTTAACAGATGAAAGAAGCCAGAGGTTAGAGAAATGTGTGGGGCTGCAGGTGTTTCTTAGGGTGACGTAGACCCCATTTTGCTGATATACCAAACTTGCCAGCACGGCTCCGCTCCGGGTTTCTGTGCAAGTCCCCGCTTTCTCTAGGTGCAGCTCCCAGGCTGGAGAAGGGGAGCATGGCAATAATTTTCAAAATTTCTGTCAGCTTTGTGAAATATAGGTGAAGGATCACCCCTGTTCCACAAGTGAATTATAGCCTGGATGATTTCTTTAAGGCCAGAAACTGAGAAATTCAAGGATGCTATCAGGAGTGATGATTTATTTCAGCCAAGTGAAGGGAGTGGACATGGCTGCAAATAAAATGGCATTGGTTTATCTAAAAGCTAAACCATCCTTCAGTAAAGTCCAGTGCCAAGATGTTTTAGCAGCATCTTGCTTTGCCTAATGTGACCTTTTCTTTCTAAAAGCCTTCAGCACTGGCCCTAGGGCTGTCCAGAAATGCCTGTTTTCAGGTAGCCAGAGGGTCTTGCTTCTGATTCAAAGTCCTTTTGGATGGTGTACCTTTTTTTGA
The DNA here is from genome assembly GCF_000690835.1 of Fulmarus glacialis. Classification (NCBI taxonomy): domain Eukaryota; kingdom Metazoa; phylum Chordata; class Aves; order Procellariiformes; family Procellariidae; genus Fulmarus; species Fulmarus glacialis. The sequence goes on along the minus strand of NW_009191025.1, from coordinate 4,978 downwards.
GGTTCCCCTCCTCATGAGTCACTGTCACTTTTAAACTTCCTAAGACAGCATCTACTGCTATTATGTTAGTCCAAGAAGCTTGTGCAGTACCAGAAGTGTGCCATGCTTTTATGTCTTGACTGTAAGTTGTACCTAGCCCTTAAAACATCTTCCCCTCAAAGCTTCTCACTGGCACAGAGATACTGGGTTAAACCAGCTCATTTCTGACTTTCAAAATTTCCAGCCAGATGCAAAGTTTGCACCTTGAGACAATCTTTCTAATTAATCTTCCCCACCTGCTGTGAAGAAGGTAAGTAACAGGCATTAACTGCAGTCTGAGGATTGGAGGAAAGAAACAAGATGCAGAACTATGAGAACGTAAAAGGTTTTCAGCCCCCAAACCATAGGCAGAAAGAAATGCTGTGATGTCCAGGTGGTCTTCCCCCAGAAAGTGCTGGAGGTGGCACCTACCCCACACATTTCCCTGCTCCGCTGCAGCAGGAGGGAGGCCACAGCAGGGGACTTTAAGTGTTAGAAAAGATGTAGGGATTAATTGTGAGATTAAAGCCACTGTTACTGAAGGTCTGCTGCTGCTCCAGTGGGCTCTGCTCTGCTGCAGCGTAATTCTGGCTTGTTGCCGCAGCGTCTGTGCGGAGCTGGGAGGGAGAAACCACCACCAAAGCAAGCCTTCCCTTCCCTCTAACCCCCCCAAAAGCAAGCCCCCGGAGGATTTCATGCCAAGCACTCAAGTGGCCCTATGGTCATGCTCACCTGACACAAGGGCACTGGAAGTGCCTCTAATGAAAGCTCTCGGTACAGGCATCAGTGACAAGGTGGGGCGAGAGGTGTCCATTCCTTCAGCCGAAGGCGGAGGACGAGGAGGAGCATGCTGTTAATAATGGGAACACAGTTTCACACTCGGCACTAGGCAGGCGGCCAGCTCCTAACCACAGGGATTTTAACTCGTAACCTTGCAAGCCGTGGCTCTTTGCCCACCAGTCTGTAATATTTCTTTCCTGTCAAGGCATGAAATCTTCCATAGGTCAACCTCGTCCTGGCTCTTTATGCGTTTGGAGAGGTTTACTCTCCAAACCTGCTCCTTTTCTTTTGTGTTTGCAAATGGCTTTTCTTCTGGGAAAGTCCTGGGTGCTAAGGCTGCGGCATTGCTGTGGGTCAGCGCTGCTGCCGGAGCTGGTACTGAACCCTTTGCTTGTAGAGAGTTGGCCTTTGTGCCTACAGAAAAGAGGAGGAGTGAGTGCCAGCCTTTGATAAGGGTGAGTTGTACAAATATTGGCGTTGATCAATTGATGTTTTTTCTTCTTTTGGTATATTTACAAGGTACACACTGCCATTGGTGCCATCCCAAGCCTTAATTTTTCTGTAGCAGTGAGGATGCACTTGGATAACTTGTTGGACTGTTGGGAAGTCATTGTGCCAGGGCTCGTGCCCAGTTTGGCGCAGGCTTTCCTAGCGCGGATGGAGTAATGGTCCGCAAGGTTGGGGGCCCTCCTGCCAGCCTTCGCAAAGCTGTTTTTCACTGACTCGATGTTCAAATATGAAAGATGAGTTACTTTTGACTTCTCTTGCTACAGCCCTTGTTCTTTCTGCTATACCACCTTGGAGCCAGATCTGCGCACCCTCTCTTTTTGCCTCCTGGTTTATTCTTCATCTAATCTTTGATTTCCTCTCATGGCCTTTTACAGATCTACCCCTCTATCTTTTTATTAGTCCCACATTTTTGTTGCCACTTTCAGCTTTCCCTCGGTGTCCTCCTCTGTCCTCTCTTCTCTTACTGATTTCCTTCCTCTATTTTTTCCTTTTTCAGTCAGACCCTGGTTATTCCATGTGCCCTTGTGTAAGACATCTGAGAGCCTTCCCATGACTTCAGCATTTTCCAAGCCCTTGAATCTGTTGTTTGTTTGCTTGTTGTTTGTTTTTTTACAGAGAATAACTAACATCAGTGTTTTTTTCTCTATGATAGTGTTTCACCACTGGCAACCCCCTGGTTTGAGCATCGTTTCCTGTTGTTGTCCCTCGTTGCTTCCTTCTAGACAATCCACACCCCACAGCTGAATCGCTCCTCCCCTGCCACCACCCCACGATTCCCCTTGCGCCGCACCACTGGTTTCCTCCCACTATCTCTGTACGAAACCTCTTGCCCTCACCATTAAGACTGCGAGATTGCCCATTTCCTTCTGTTTCCCCCTCTCCATCTCTCGACCCTCATCTCCCGCACCCTCCCAGTGCTTTCTATGCCTCCCCTGCCCAGTCGGCTTTACCTCCTGCACTGGGCAAGCCCCAGTGCTCGAAGCAGCCCATGTTCACCAACCGTCACCAACTTCTGCCTTCACTTCTTGTTTCTCCTCCCTTACTGTGTCGCCCACGAGCATTGCCCAGCGGTGCTCTGCCGTGCAGACACCGGAGGGTAGGTTGCTCCTCCGCTTTGCAGAGGCTCGTGCTCGTTTGCAGTAGGTTTAAGTATGGACATGGTCTACTTGCTTGCCATCAGCTTTGCTTCTTAGAGACAGCAACTCTTAGCTGGAATAAAACACATCGGGAGACCTTGAAAGATCATGAAAAGAAAACTTTGCCAGGGAATGAAAACTGCAGAGGTGGAAGCGTAAATTGAAGAGGAGAGAGGAAAAACGGGGCAGCACCTTCAGCTCGTGCATGGGGCCGCTGGCACAGCTCCTCCTACGGCACTCGGCTCCCGCTGCAGCCTACCTACGCTCAGCGGATTCTGCTTTGACAAGCTGTCACCACGCGAGCGTACGATGAAGCAGCAATCACAAGCACAGGCGCTCTGTACGCCTGCAGAACAAGGACGTGATTTTTACTGTTCCCTCGCTTCTGCGTTTTTAAACTCCCAGAGCAGCCCAAGACTGGCAGCTCCTTCTGTGCATCCGAGTTACGGGGTCTGCTCAGTGTCCTTCGATCACTGCAGCTTTCTACCTATTTTTTTTTAATCCAGAAGACTCAGTTGGTTGCCAGCATCTAGTCTGACCACTGAGTAACTTATGTATTATAAAAGCACAAGAGAAAAATCCTGTTCTCAGACCTGGGTGAAATCTTTCCAGCAAATAGTGAACTTGCTAAAGAAAGGAAATTGAGGGACCAAAACTACCTGTGAAATTGGATTGAACACTGGATGAGGAAGGAGAGGCTAGGAACTGGGTCTTTGAAAATGCTGGATGCTTTAGTAGTGCTTTTTATGAAACTTTACTTTTGAAATATCTTTTTTTCTTAACCTAGATCTTTGTAATCCTTCTACAAAAAAAAAAAAAAAAAAGAAAACTTGATGCAGTGAATTTTGACTATACTAGAAAACAAACAAACTCTATTTCTATTCTAGCTCCAAATCTTTGTATTGGCAACCGAAGCAAGAGCTTTGATTTGCCAGCAAAAAGGGGATGATGCGGATGCCTGCGGGTTCTCTCTGACGCGCTCACCCCTCCCTGTGCCCTGAAGATCTCCACCTTCTCCATTCCTGAGCTCTGGGCACCGCAAGAGCCTGCTGACGTGGTAGCTGTCCTTATCTTCCCAATTGCAACACTCATACCCAAATTTGAACAGAAAATGAGTCTTTTTTTTTTTTTTTTTTTTTTGATCCTCTAGCTGTAAGATGCATTTCAGCTCTTTACGCTGACTCACTGGTCTGGCGCGGAGCCAGTTTATTTATGTGACTCCCCCCATCATTACCATACGTGCCTCAGCTGTGCTTACAACACGTTTTAAATAAACAGACAACTGAATTATGGACTTCAGAGACTGGTCCAAAGTTGCTCGGCTCTCCAGCGCCCTGGGCTAAGGCTCCAGCTGCCAGACTCGAGCTTTGGAAAGCCTCCTCCACCCTGCGCAGCCCAGGGCTGCCAAGGTCTCTGGCTGGTGAGGATCTAAGTCTAGTCCCAGATCCGCAACTAACCTTTAACTTGGCTAAAAATTTTCCCACTCTTCCCATCCTGCACCTCTGCGGATCCAGTGAGGATGGGGACATGGATGTACTTTCTTCTCATCAGCTTTGTTTTCCAGATTTTTGCATGTACAAATGCAGCAATAAGACAAGTTTGTACGGTTAAGGCATGTCTCCATGTGTCACTTGGTGACTCTTAAAACACGGTTCTGCCATGTTGCAGCAGTAATATGTGAATTCTGGACAGAGCTCCCAGACACTCGTCACAGTAAACTCCCACCTTGATCAGACTTTCACACCCTGGATGCTCTCTCACACTCACGTACAATTGCAAAGATCCGGGTTTATTACCCGTAAACACTTACCCACACATTGTCCTGTTCAAAGGAGCGAGTCGCATTTCAAACCAAAAGGCATTTGTTGAGCTAGAACGTTTTAATGAAACCCCTCAGCTCCCTGGTCAGAGCTGTCTCCCCGTTGATCTGTTAGGTCTGGGCGGAGGCCATTTCCCAAGGAGAAATAGGGCCGATGGTGATTAATTCTCCAAACCTTCTGAAACCTATTTCACACCGGAAAAGGCAACCGATCCCAGACACAATATCTGACAGCACCATGAGGAATCCTCTCTGCTCCGCTCCCGGCCCATGCAGGGGTGAGCGTGGGCTCCCAAGTGCCGCTCCCTGGCCCAGGAGCTTCTTGGCTTCTCTCCCAGCTCCGGTGACTGGCTTTGGCTGTGGGCAAAAACTCTTATCTGCCTCTCTTTGTCTGCCTATAAAATGGGCATGAGGCATACTTCAGGAATGGCATTTGTTTTCAGCATCAGTCACTGCGCTTTAAAAGCCTGATGTGAATGTTACATTGCATTGGGGGTGGCTTTTAGTTCCTCCAAAAAAATCCTCTGGGACCCCGTCCCTCGCATTGAGTCGCTCTGTGGCAAACAGGAACCTGCTGCCGGGCTCGGCTATTTACGCCGAAAAAAGGGCAAAACGGTTTCTAACCCGGATATCCTCCCCAGACCTTCCAACTTCAGCGCCGGCAGCAGCATCCCACTTCTTGCGCCCAGCCAGAAGTCAGGGCAAAGCTTATCTG
>NW_009191024.1:936-1214 GCF_000690835.1 Fulmarus glacialis | reverse complement strand
GAGCGGCAGCATGCGGTCATCCCAATCCCTCATGTCCTCGCAGGCCAGGAGCTGAAACACACAGAGCAGTGACAGGGGTGCCCGGCCGGCAGGACCCCAGCTGGGTCCAGCCAGCGGCACAGGGCGCGGGCCCCATCCCAGGCAGCTGAGCCCAAAGGCAGCAGCGGCTGCAGAGAGCCCCCTGGCTCCCTGCCCTGCGCCGCGGGGCACGTGGCACGTGTCACTCGCCCGCTCCGCTGTGCCTCCCAGCCCTCGGCAGCCTCTGCTTCCTCGGCCAC
>NW_009191024.1:0-250 GCF_000690835.1 Fulmarus glacialis | reverse complement strand
TTTTGCGAGCCACCACACATCACTCTGGCAGGGGGAAGAAGGCACCGTTGACCCTGAGCAGGGCGAGCAAACCTCTCCCGGGACTGACTCACACAGGTCTGGTCTTTCCCCACCAGCCCTCGCCAGGAGGAAGGCAGTGCCCAACACTAGCAGGCTCCTTTTGGGGAGGAGACTGGAAAAACACCCTTCCTGCCCCGAAGCCTTGCCTTCTGAGGAGACCCATTTCCCGCCCACAGGGGACTCTTCCCAC
>NW_009191023.1:9046-27308 GCF_000690835.1 Fulmarus glacialis | reverse complement strand
GCTACCAAAACCTTGCCATGCAAACCCACTACATGCCCAGTGCCAAAACATGTTAGAAATTCAGTTTGAATAGAAGAAAACAGATGCTAAGCATAAATGTAACGTTACATTTCTGAAAGCAGAATGCTCCTTTACGAAATAAAATATACACCCTTTAACTACACACCAGTCTTTCATACTTTGAAACATTCTATAACATACTATAGGGAATGTATTCCTTAAGCATAGTATATCAAAATTTGTTGCTGACCATTGCAGTTTCACAACATAATTTGACAAGCCGCTGTTTAAATTTATGTAAATATAAATATATAAAATAACATATATATAACAACATTTTTCAGATTGGGGAGGGTGTCTTATAGTGCTGTAGTCAAAGTGTACAAATAGGCATTCTGCATATAAAAATATTCTCCAGATGATTAGATTTAAAATTATCTAACATTTAAGAGCAAGCTGTGCAAACCACAGAAAAGGAAATTACTGAAACACCAAGCCAAAATTTTCCAGGAATACTTCCACCAGTCTGAGGCAGCACATGGGCAGCGTCCTACAAATTCCTGCCTCCCGTGGAAAAGGGGTGTAAAACACTGCAGCATACTCCCTCAGATAAGAAAATGCACACAACACACTAATTCCATTAACACAGTGCTAATTTCATGTGTAAAGAAACTGAAAACACTAGTATTGACTGAAAAAACCTTATTAAAAAGGGGAAAAGTTCTGAATTAAAAGATCAGCTTTATACCTATAATTGAATTCTATTTCTTAATTTGTACATTTAAGACTACTAGACTTACCTACCAAATTTATTGCAATTCCTCTTAAAAGGTTTCTTCACGGGTCAAATTTTTGTAAACTTTAATGTGAATACTACCTTCTCTTGATGAAAGGAAGACTTTACTGCAATAATTTCTCTCTGTCTCTGTGGTGAGGATTAGCGAAAGTAATAAAGGAGGAACACGGAACAGAAGACACATTAATGTCTGCACAAAAAGAGCGTACAACGCTTCTCTTTGGAGAATGACTTCTGCAAGGGTCTAAAGCACGCATTCAGTTTCCACTTACTCTGCCAAAATGCTTCCATTTCCAAAGCACTGCTTCAGATTCTTTTGCACGTAAATGAGCTATGGAGTGTGTAATTAATGGCGACTCGAGGGAGGAAAGGGCTGTATCTGTCACAGCTAATACCGGGCGTCCTGACAACAGGATTCGATCCTGCCACCAAGATTCAACGCAGACGTGAACTTGCAGCACCTCAAGCTCAGAGGGAGGTGGAACCGCACTGGGTCAGACCAGAACAGAGCCGGGTGCAACAAACAAACTCCATTTCATGTAAAAAAATTTTTAAACAGCAAGAGAACAAAAGAAAATGTTGGGCAGATACACTTAGCATTATAAGGGCAGAAAATTGAGCAATTTAGGAGTTAAACGCTTCCAATTTATTTCCAACTTTAATCGAGTCCGAACAATAAAGTCATAAAATACAATGCAAAAAGATGAATTTCCACATTAAAAATTTATAGGATTATATCATGCTTTAATTAAACCCAGCCAGTATTTATAAGGAAAAAATTTCAGATAAGTCAAGAAAGACAGTTAGAAAAGAGACCAATATGCAAGACCTAATTAATGACAGCAGCTCCTCCGAGCATGTGTAAAATGAACTCGGGTTCAGCCTGCACCCACTGATCCCCGCAATGGAAGGGGTTAAAAAAGGGAAGAATATAAATCTTCACAGTTGTAGGATAACACTGAAAGCAGAGTGCAACATACTGCTAATGCACTCTACTTTTTTTGAAAGGAAATAGAATAATTTCAATAGAAAATGTGCAAAAAGACTTTAAGGTATGAACCGGGGTTTTTTGGAGTATTTGCATTAACAGTTCTATGTGTACGTATATGAATCAATGAAAACCAAAATACTTTTCTGTACATTCGTAGATAGTTTTTAAACAGATTGAATAAACTGATTAACTGATCTTTTATACATTTTATTTTGCTGGTTAGCCTCAGAAAAGCTTTTAGCTATTTAGAATAAAACCCAATACGGAGGTGTCAAAAGTCATACCACTTTGATGCAGAAATTCTCTCCAATGCACTGCTATACCACTGCCATATAACTTAGCCTTGAAATGCCTCCTAGTTCCTTTCCAATTAAACGGTATGCCCTTTATAGCCAAATACTAAAGGTAAATGACACCTTTCTGCCACTAGTAGTTGGCATATCATAAAGGGCACAAAATAACAGATGGTATATTATTAATCTCACTCACATGAACACATTTTTCTGCACAGCAACTCAATGGTAAGAATGTTTTTTGTAACGTTTTTTGTTTGTTTGTTTAATACAGAGTAGAATCCCAAGGACAATAAGGATGACATTGGAATGAATTTCAGTCTGATTCTTCAGTCTTTATTATGCAAATGAATGCTCACTTTAGCTTGTCAGATCCGGCAATCAAGGCCCTGGAGAATGTCTGTAGCTAAAGACTTTCATTACAGCATACATGAATACACCACATGACATCTACTAAAAAAAGTCTCAAAGGATGGCATTCAGATACATAAACAATCATGGCTTTACAATAGATATTATGATTTCTAATTATTATTCAAATTCCATACTCTGCTAACACTGACAAACACAATTTAAGAGTATTTCTTAGTGATAAAACCAATTACTATTTATTCCAAAAGTTTCCCCAAAATTCCCTATCATCCTGCTTCAGAAAAAAAAATAGCAGTCATAAAAATGGTGGCTTAAAGCTAGCATAAAAACCACTTCTCTTCCTCTGCAAAATAGAAAAGTTGCAGCATGCGACAACCTAATTTGATGTATCACTTGTTCTGTATGTCTTCTCAGTAATTCTGATTTCTCCAGTGTTTTATTGTATTTCTTAAAACCTATACAGAACTCATTCAAGATGAAAAATTAAGGTTCAAACAGTGAGGAAGAGATTCAAATATACTGTGTAATTTGTAGAAAAATTTAAAGATTATTTCAAATCGGATTAAGAAGGGCTGATGGCAGTCTGAGCTTCACATTTTTAAGGCTCAATTCTTGCAGACAGACTTGTGTACACTGATGCTATTTGTAGAGTTTTCCTGAAATCAATGAAGCCTTGTTCACAGTCTGGAAGTGGTGTCAATAACAAGAAAGGAGTCATAATTTTTAGACAATATCCACTATAAAAGCTTCTGATGATAGAAATACATGAGGTTTTCATGAATCCTTCTTAGTTTTCATAAAACTATTTTCTCCTGAGGTATTGATTGTCAATAAATTTTGCAAACAAGTACTTTGCAAAAGAAAAGATAGCTCCTGAGAAGAATTTCCAGTAATCTTATGATTCATCTGTTGAACAGAAAAAGTAAAACAGAAAACCTAAAAACCTTCAAAACAGCTGGAAAGCATATTTTGCCATCACCAAAGGAAAGTAGACCTTCTAAAATTCTGGATTTCTGTTAATCCTCGTAAGAATGACTTGAAGTTTCTCAACACAGCTAGAAGACTAGCTTCTTTCTTCTGCCTTGCAATACAAACAATTTACATATCTTGCTATCAGAATAACTGTGAGAAAAGTATTAGTTATAACGCAAAAGTGAAACCACTCCTATACTGCACGCGTGCACACGTATACACCATGTAATCACAAGCATCCTCAGCCACTCGCCGTTTTAAGCTGTCTCTCAAATAAAAATTGCTAAGTGCAAAGTATGTATTTCTAGAAATGATGATACATTTTCCTGCTTATCTTTCATATTCAACCAGCAGTAAGATCATTTCCCTTTAAGTATTTTCAACTTTTTACAGGTTCCTGGTTTTGTATTTCAGATTTCATATTATACCTACATCATTAAAATCACAAATATATATCAATCTATCAGGGAAAGCAAATTGTCACCATTTACATGAAAACTATTTTTCCCTTGTACTATTACACATAAAAATTTAAGCTGTTACTGAAAAAATACATACATTTATTAAATATATGCAGCCCCAACCAGCAAGACGTGTCTATACCTACACTTCATTCATGAGCTCCGCCTTGACAAACATGCCTGGTGCCAAGATGAAGCAAGGAAACAAAAACATGAAAAGCTTAACTGAAAACACAGAAGAACAGTGAAATACATTTAAAGGAATAACAAACGGTACAACCTGATAAGCTATACCTGCTATTGAAGATCAGATGAGCTAGGGCAGTCCTCTTATACCCAGGGCAGTCTAAATGGGCTTTATGAGGACAGCTGGAAAGCACAATGTGACACAGTTTCTACACTTCAAAACAGTGTAGAATATTCAAGAGAAAAAGCAAAAACAAACAAGCCAAAAAACCCAACAGTTTATATACCCTTCTCACTTAAAATCTGAAATGTTATGTAAAATTAACAATATTTTACTCATACCTTTAGGATACAGGATAGACCCTTGCAAGCTTTTCACATCAACAATTTATTTCTGAAATATCAACCAAAAAGCTAAAAAGAATCATTATAAAACCCTTAATGTATCAGAAAAAAATAAAAATAAAAATCACATTTCAACAAATAATCCAGGGACTGACAACTGCAAGTTTCTAGATAGCTTTAAAATGCAGTCCTACCACATACTACACCAGAGTTATCCAACTTCTGGCAGCAAGGGAGAACATAATCTCAGTTATGTCACTACCATGTCATTTTTCTGTCAGCTACTACAGATGGAAACTACTTCTGACATCTTCCAGTATTTCCATGTTTACTGTCAACAAGCTAAGAGTGCAGTTTTCAATATCCGCTGAACAATTCCCCTAGATATTAGTACACTCAAACTCAAATCACAATTCAGCTCAGAAGATTGGACACAGTTATGATAGTACAGCAGGACCGTGTGATATACAAAAATGCTGAAACACATTTTCATACTGCAAACCTGAATTTTTTAATTGTATCTACTTATTAGAACAAGCACAGTATGCTTCACCCTTGTAAGTCAGTCAAAAAGTTTTCCTCAATAGCATCTCTAAGATTTTCACGTTGGTTTCTAACACAACACTTGTTCAAATAGATAAATGCTGAAGATAAGGAAGGTATTATGAATGTCAGGAAAGTATAATAAAGGTAATATTGTTCATTCCTACCAACCTTTTACAGATTTTCCTATTATTTGAAAAGGTATCCTAGATTTTACTTCATTTTAACCACACAACTACTAACAATATTTCAAAACACCACACATACAAGCGATGACATTTTTTTCCCTTGCCAAATTGTTAGTAAAGTTTTACACTAAATTCTTAAGCAGTATAAAAGCAATGGGAAAAAAAAAACTATAAACCTGCCTGGTCATACAGAACCTCTCATTGGGCAGGAGAGAAGGAAGGATGAGTGAGAGGGCAGACTAGGCTTTTGGTTTGAGCAACTTCTATAACTTAAGCATGTGTACACTCTAAGTATATACATGTGTTACTGTATAGTGTATGATACATATATACACACACAGTATATCTACACCATACAAGTTCACATCATTATTCAGGTTTTTCTCATTAAATATTTCTTAGGTGAAATACTTTCAACAATAAACCTTGAGATAAACCCCATTTGTACAAAAATAATTAGGAAAGCAAGACAAAAATGTGAAAGTTGTACTTTGTGCAGTCAGACTTCCACAGGAGCTCACAGACTTGGGAGAGCATCATTCCCTTCCTATTGGACTTTTATGGCAAAGTACTGTGCATAACAGCCAACAAGAGTTTCTGTATGTCAAGATGATCATGTACAACAACTTCTTCAAACAACCCCATGTTCTGGTTGGCAGCAGGGTGGTAGTGGTGTTTGTTTCCTGGGTTGTGTGGTTTTGTTTTTTAAACTGGATCCCTTGAGGACGAGTCCATCCATTTCTCAGTGCCAGAAGCAGGAGCTGGCACTGAGAAATACGTGTTCCTCTTTCCTCTAATACTCCCGGCCTTTCCAGCATAACCAGCCTCCAATACTGCAACCATAACCATCTACGTGGCATGGAGCAAGCTTGAGACTCACCTATCTCATGCCATAGCCAGGCACCTGCAGAGTCGGGGAGCAGTCAGAAACTTCTGGTGGTGGAACTGTGAAAAATGAGGAATTCCAGACCACATGGCTGGCTATTTGTTTTTCAGGAGATCAGAAATTACTGAGAGATACTTCCTCAGTTTGGGGTTTTTTTTTTCCCTCCCCTTCTTCTTCAAAGGAGGGAAAAGGTTATTTACTATTACTATTTACTATCAACATTTTCACTTGCTTCATTGTAGTGCCCACAGCCATAGAGACAGACTATGTACGTACCATTCGGCACACAGAAACACCATTTCCAGGAGACACAAATCATAGTTTCAAAGATACTTATTTACTGAAACCCATTCCACAACAGACGAGCCCTTCATTCTGCCAAAACAGCTTGGCAGTCATTCTTCTAATGTCTACTATTTAAAAAAATCTATCAATAAAAGTTAACAGGAAGTTATGGAATAATATCGCTACAGTAAGAAATATCTGTCCATTCATCCTCAGATCAGAGTCCAGTGTGCTAGAAAACATGACATTTTCTGGCTGGAGCTTGCACGTTCAAACCAGTGAGCACCATATCTCTCAGTAAGACAGCCTCCATTTATTATTTTTAAGTTTGCAATCAGAAAAAGACGTCTGCTATGCTAGTTTTCCCTCAAGCTTCAGAAATGTGTTTTTCTTGAACTGTGTGATGAAGACCTATAAATAAACTTAATGTGTTGTCACAATATCCAAATCAGCACTTCAAATTTTATTTGTCAACAAATTTGGGACAAGATTTCAGTGCAATGTACATACTCATCCATCCATCTATTAAATCTTTATGGTATGCTATTAAAAATATTTGCTACCATTGTTATTGCAGACAGTCCAATGCACACAGTAATCTGACAGATAAACATGTTACTATGGAAACTACCAAAATGAATGCCTTATTTTCTAAACTTGGCCATAACCCCAAACTTTTATTACAGCATCCAAATGTTTCATTCACTTGCTTTATATGATCATAACACAGACCTTTCCTCTTTAAAAATTACATAAATACATTACAGGATTTGAATAAATGCACCTTCCTTTTAGAATGAGTTTTCTTCAAAATAGCATTTTTAGCATTTTAATAATTTCTACTGATTTCATGACATCCTTTTTGTAGCACTTGAGAACATAGTTAACAACACAGAAACAAAAATCTGCATAAAAGCATTAGACACCAAAATAATATTAAAGCTTTGTCACCACTTCATGAAAATCTAAAACATACATTGACATTACAAAGCTGCATTAAAAGCATTATTCACATTGCAAAGACAAGCACTCAAAATTACAATTTCATCTCATTACTCTCATACACTTTTAATTAATCACACTTTCTTTACAATTACTGTTTCAATCACGGCACATGCTCCCCGTTTTATTATTTAGAGAGCAATATTTTACTTCCCCCAAGCTCACTACGTATTTTACTCTCAATCTGGACAGAAAACTGCCAACAACAGCTGTCTTCAAAGACAGCTTTCAAAACAGAAAACACTAAATTTAACTAACATTTGAATTTTAAATTAAAGATTAGAGGTTTTTCTGCAGTGAAGTCCTTTTCCATTTCAAATTCCTTAACCATGAATGAAGGAAAAACGCTAGAAGAAGCGCACAAAAGACCCTCTTTGACTCCAGGACGTGTTCTTCCCGACAAGATGCCTAGAGACGAATTAAGATCCTCCCTCTCTCAACTGCTGCACCAGGCACAATAAACCACCCTCCTGGCATAACAGAAACTTGCGGGATGATATGATTCTCTAAGAGTATTTGAGATGATGGATGGAAGGCCATGCGTATAGCCAAACAGATCAAAAGAGATGAGGTCTTTCCACTTCTCAGAGTTGTGTTGCTCCTCCTATCAACAGCAGCTCAAGGAGAGAAGCTGCGCCTGTGGCCACGACCGCTTTGCTGGCACACGCTGCCTGGTCTCTGCCCCTGGTCGCAACCAGGCTGGTGAACATCTCACAGCACCCTCACCCAAAGGGATGATCGTCGTGATTTGGTTCAGAGGAAGGAGTTGAGGTAAGGAGGAGGCTATAGTAACCGCGAAACAGAGGTCTTCTGAGCATTCAGAATTACCCTAATCAGTGGAAAATCAAAATAAAGCTTAATTAATAAGATGCCAGGCTGTCAAATTGCCTTGGCTTAGAAATGGTCTGTACCTTTTTTAATACAGCAGCAAGACCCAGCAGGTGCAGTTTATCGGACAGTAATCTGCATCCGTGTGACAGCAGAAGGCAGGCGAGAAGTGGGGTCTTCCAGGACAGACAGCTCTGCTGAAAGATTCTCACCGGTCACCTGCAGACGCCCGCTCGGTTTTCCAAGAAGTGCTCGCTTTGCAGTGTTTAGGCCATCTTATTAGACATGTTATGATGTCCTTGGTGGCAGCTGGGTTTATTATGACGTATATAGGTAAATATCTACAGCTTCAGTATTATACACCATTTGTGGATTTGTTTCAAGATGTAAAAACCTTCTCTCAGCTTCTTAGGATTATGCACGGAATATTTGTTCAAAAGCACTTCATTTGTGTGTTCGGAGAACAAGACCTCCAGAGTTAATAAGAATGTATTTACAATCACAGAACTCCTGGAAGACAACGGAAGCAGTAAAGAGAAAGCTCAAGCCATTTTTTAAATAAAAGGACCATGGCTGCAGCTTTTACATACCATACCTTCTTCACAAGACCCCTTTTAATCTCGCAGCTTGGAATTTAATAGCGTTCCAGTACGGTCTAAACATCTCCTTCATTATAAGCTCATTGTGCCGAGTAAACCGACTTCTAGTTTGTGCATTAAAAAAAAAAGACTTCCGCTTTTAATAAAAATAAGACTGTTTCTTCAAGCAGACCTGAAAGGATCCTGTCCTGCCAACTGCGAGTATTGTACGTTTCAGGAGAACCATGTGCTAAGAATATTAGCTTGAACGCGATTAGTTCACAACATGAGAAAGACTGCCTTTGCAATCCCTTCCTCGGGCAGCCACCTTTCCGCTTATCTGTCATTTTGCCCATTCACTCCCACGTACTCAAGACTAGATACATTCCCACACACACAGACCTTGAGGACCAGCTTTTCTGAAAGAAACAGACCTGTCCTCGAGAAAGTCTTGAAACAGTTGTCATTAATACTAGCACTGAATGTGACAAGTTGTACAATTCTTAGCTGGAAGCCAAACAAGAAATACATACTGCACCAACACGGAGCAGAAGAGCCCGAGATGAATCGGAACATCTGACAAACCAAGCACTATTCCCTCCCGTGTGATGCTGAAGCCACGACCAGCGCAGGTTGCAGTAAGGGTCCTTCAAGAGGCAATACGATAAATCGTGAATACTCACACACTTCAGAAACCAAGTGATGGCTACACTGTGCCTCCCATCAGTTTACTCAGTGCCACGTTCCTGAAGTCCTCATGCACACACCTTACAGGGTAAACATTATGGATGTCTGGCTTTTTTTGGACTTGCCAACTTGTTTCTTCCCTTCAAAGCCCTGTCTGAGCAAACTGCTGACTGGTGCACCTTGGCTCTCATTGTTCAAAGCCGTAAGTCAGCTTTGGCTCCTGCTTTTGCGGGAAGGGCCACACAGACAGGAAGGAAGAGAGGACTTCTCCCCAGACTGCTCTCTCCTATCAGGAGTGCTGCTAAGTGCTGCCCTGTCCCTTTTTCCACTGCACAATATGCATTTTACTTCCTTTTGGGGAGAAGCCAGACCCAGCTTCTTCTTAGAATCCTAGAATCATTAAGGTTGGAAAAGACCTAAGATCATCGAGTCCAACCGTCAACCCAACCCCACCATGCCCACTAAACCATGTCCCTAAGCGCCTCATCTACACGTCTTTTAAATACTTCCAGGGATGGTGACTCAACCACTTCCCTGGGCAGCCTGTTCCAAGGCCTGACCACTCTTTCAGTAAAGAACTTTTTCCTAATGTCCAGTCTAAACCTCCCCTGGTGCAACTTGAGGCCATTTCCTCTCGTCCTACTTAATGTGATGCTCTCCATAAAACCTATACCTCTCTTACAGCTCTTCTGAAATGATTTAGCCATGGTCAGACCTACTCTAAACCTCCTGAAATTCAAGGTCAAACCTAAGTTTCCAGGGAAATCTCTATGCTTTTGTGCAGCTTGCTGTAAGACAGAAGGAGCCTCTGAGAATGAGAAACAGGATTGCAGTCCCTTCCATGTTATTGATTGCTCTTGAAAGAGCTTCCCAATAGACGGTTTGATGCATGTCCTGGGAACTTACTCCTCTGTCACCTCCTCAAGATTTATCAGACAACGTGGCCCAAACAACACTGCATCAGGCATCCCGAGGTATGTTCAAACACCTCCACTAAAACATCAGAAGAAGGCAGCAGTGACACAACTCAACCCTCTGGATGTGGACCCTACACGCAAGGGAAGCAGAACTGCTGACCTACTGATAAGATTGTTTCACAGTTTCTGCATATGCCATTGATAAAAAGAGACTGCTGAAAGGCCGTCCAATATTAATTTTCTTCCAAAGTAGGAAGTTTAAGAAATAAGTACTGTTTCTTTCAATAGAGGCACAAAAATAGATGCAAGTAAAGATGACTTGAAAGCTGGCTGAAAGCCAGCTCGGGGTTGATTAGGATAACACTTGCAAGTTGTTAAGCAATACCACTAACCCAGCTCAGTGACAGCTCATTTTTATAACACTCAGCTTCTATACTTGTCATTTGTACACTTAAAAGATGTACAGCAAGACAACAGAGGGGGATCTCTAACAGCTGTGTTCCAGTCTACGGACTGTCACTGCTTACAGTTCAACATCTGTGGTAAAGGTGTCTTTATGAATCATTCCAAATGCAATAATTGCAACTGAAAAGGCAAGGAAAGTTTACCTCTTTCACGTGTAAACACACCATTCTACATAAGCAGAATCTTTCCTCTCCAATTAATGACGAGGGTGATGGATTAAGTGACTTCAAATACTGGATTACCATGTCCCATTTAAATTTCTATTAGTATATTGATCCTTGTTGTGTCTTTTTTAATACCCTTGTGGAAATACTGTAATTATGTTGCTTTTTGTGTCGACAGATAATCTGCATTCTCAATTAGAGGTATTCAGAGACAGACAAATACACTATTAATAAGACAAAGGTGATGGTACCCATGCAGGTACTTTACAGCAAAAAAGCAGCGCTACACTTCATTTCCATCGTAATAGCTCATGGCACTTACTGTAAAGTGGTTTTAGTAGTCTGTTGGATTGGAACCTACAGAAGTTTAAAAAACATTTCTGACTACTCCACCAGAACACACAGTTTCAGCAGAAATAAATGAAGACATTTTGCTAAATCTCCATAACAAAGCAAAAAATTTCTACGGATCTTTTGTATTTTCGAATAGGCATACTGACATGGCGATACATATGACTATCCAATATAACAAGAAATATTTAGGACATTGGAAAAAAACAAAAGTCAGGTAAATTAACTTTGAATTTAGTGGACTGGAACATAAGTTTCATTCCAGAGCAATACACTTATTCAGAACAGCCTGCATAGTATTTCAAATCTGTGGATATACTAACACAAAACCCCTACATACTAAGTTACCAAACCTTCAATTATAACTGCAGTTATTTATGCAAGTCTTTGTTTAGTGAATTAACAGTCCTTATCTACTAAACAATGTTTTCCTAAAACCAAAATCTTTTAAATGAGATTATTCAGTGATTCTTGTTTACTGGTATTGTTGTAATTTAAATCCATATGTCACCAAGCAGAGAAGAGGTATCAGTGAAGGAGGTGTGTTTAAATTCTGCAGTATTGGCATTTTTTTTTCCTCCTCCCTTTTAAACAACCGATCAAAAACTTAAGGATGAAGTAGATTAACTCTGCTTTTTCTCATTTTGTTCCTTTGTGGCAGAATTTCAGTCTAGAATTTCAGTAATCTCACAAAAGAGACATGCAATCAATTTCTAGTAAAACTTGTGCTAGTGTCCCCAAACATTACACACGCTTTCATAATTTTGTAGAAAGTATTATAATCAAATATTCTTCCAGGATCACATAGAATATGCATAGTAACAGACTCAATATTTCTTTTACCAGGCTTTAAAGTAGAAATAGTGTTATATATTCAATATAACTTGTTTCTCAAAACTGAGAGCAAGATGAAGCAGTGTTGCTTTTAGAATTTCTGTGCAGAAGCCTCACCTCTTTATAACGTGCACAGCACATAGAATTCAGTAAGTTGAATGTGAAAAAAAAGTTATTTCAAGTAGTCAAATGCAACAGAGTACTTCAAAATAAAAGCCCGGTATTGCATAGTATTGTGCTGACCAAAAAGTGTCAAAAAGGTGAATTCATACTTGCAAGTTCCAGATGTTTTCATTTAAATTTGAGTGGTGGTAGCAGGTTCATGTGCTTATGTATTTTTTTTTAGCCTAGATTGACTTAAAAGTTGTTAAAGTTCACATAAGATCTATCATTCTAATATTTAATATTTTTCTTTACAAATTATCCAATAATATAGCAAAAAATGCAACTGATTAACGACGTCTCAGATGTAATCAATTCTGAGAAAATTCCAATGCATACTTCAAAAACAATCTATGATCACTTTTCTGCAGCTGACAGTATAGAAAAAATGGGTTGTTTTATTCATGATATGCCAGATTCTTGCCTAATATTTGTTTAAAAATACAGTAATTCAATTACACAGGAAAAAAAAAAAAACTGTGACAACAAGCAATATCCTTTTTGTTTGGAAAATAACCGATTTTTTTTTATTATTCTTTTTAATGTCATGTAGCTATTTATATGATTGGAAGGTCAAAGTGAAGTCTTCCAAATACATTTTGAGTAAGGACTACCATGTGACAAACCCGTCACTGAATAGTATTTTCATTTCGAATTCATATTGAATTCATATTGAATTATTTTCATTTTGAATTATTGCAAAGTTATCAACTCAACTGAACCATAACCCTGAAGGATAACAATGATTTATCCTGTGGACAAAACTGAGGATCAGTGGTTTAACATATATATGTATTTATGATGAGAGGAACAGCCTCAGACACAATTTTTGTCTATTGTCAACGGTAAACATGTTACACAAGCAGCTGTGCTAGTTACAATTAATCTTGTTTCAATCCGATTAGAGATTCAAAGTATCTTCCTTCTTCCATATGCTGAACCTAAACTTCTTAAGAACAGGATGTTAATTTACAAGGAAAAACAAACACCTATATTTCATAAATTTCTACTCCCTCTTCTTGTGAATTTCCCATAGATTTATAGTCTTAACTGCATCTGGGAATCAACATTACAGTTTCTGCAGGTTACTTTCAAGTTCATTGCAAGTACTAAATCACTACTTGTGTCTTTTGGATGCACAGAAGCACACGGTCTGTCCTGTGAATGACTGCTCTGGAAATCAGCAATTACAAACTGGAAAACTTGTAGCTTCTGTGAAGGTTCAGTTTTCATGAACTCCCCTTTAGTAAATTACATCGCTAAAAATACTTGGAGTGACATGAGAATCTCTGCTCCATCTGCATTTGAGACTTGATCCTAATGTTTTCATATGGTAGAGAGAATCTACCTTTTAAAATGATTGTTTCAGCCAGAGTTAAGAGTTTAAAAGCAAGCTTACAGGTAAGTATCTTTCACAATGAAAAAAGAACCATAGAGCATCTCTTGTAGGTCAGATTACTTCTGATAAAAGAGGTTCTTAATATGTTTACTTCGGTTTTCTCTTCCACATATGGGAGACATTTTGTGTTAGTTTCGCTGAAGAAAACATGTAAGACTCAGGCTTCATTACGGCAAAGGCCAAACACTAAAGATAACTGAAACTAATTCAGAAACCATTACAGAAATGAAATACTTCAGATCCTGGTATTTTGTCTGTTCGAACTGGAAAAATAATTTAGAAAGTACAGAGAAACACATGAGGCCAAATACTTCCCAAAAAATCTACGACTTTCAGAGATAGCTTAGACTTGGCACTTACCCCTCAGAGCAGGCAGCAGAGACCTCTCTTTCTTGTCATCACATTTATTACATTCACTAAAGTATAGAAGTAAAAAGACGTCCACAAGCACCCACATGAGAGAAGTGGCTAGAACCACCTTGCAGTAAACAAATCTCCTCATTGCTTTACTTGGTTTCTAGCTCAAATGCTGAGGAAAGACAGCAGTTGCTGAGATGTATCAAACTCCCACAGTTAAAATCCAACATGGAAGCAAAGACAAGCATCCCACTGCAAGCAAAGAAAAAAATGTCTCAATTAGCTAACGAGTACACACAGTTTGAACTGAAACATTTATAGGAAAGTGCAATGTGGAGATGTTGAAGAATCTGTTTCTTTCCATATATGCAGGTACTTTCTGTTTTCTACCATCCTTCTATGAATACCAACCATTTTGACTTGCATACATCAGGGACAGTCTACGTAACTTGCCTTCATTTAGAAACACACACAATACGTATATATCCCTTTCATGCAATGTAACAAATTTCCATAAAGATTACACAAAAAGACAACAAAGCAGTGTTAACAGACAGTTCTGATATTCATCATTTTATTGAACATTAGACAGATACATTAACACAAAGAACAACTGAATTTTCATTTTACTCAAATAATGTGTTTATAATGCTATTTTAAATATGGCCTCTGAACACTAAAAGCGAATTAATTTTTATCTTGCAGAAAAATTTTGAACACCACCTCACTACCACCAAAAATGCCTTGCAAAAGAATGCTTCAGTCACCCACCTACATATTTAGGCTCTTGCCTGCAACAGTAAGTTTGGTCAACAAAAGCTATGTGTGAGGGCCTCCATATCTGCTCTCAACGCAGATTTGTAAGATAGATGACTGTGTTTAAAACCTTACACTTACCATTATAAGCTGCATCCATGTCAAGATTGGGAGTTCTGCTTCGGCCATGCTCTCAAAGCACTATCTTAGCAATGAACCGCTGGATAATTTTCCAAGTGCCTACAAAAGAAAACAAACAAGAAAGTCCTTATCGCTTGACTGTCTTTTCTAGTACATAAAGAAGTTTCTTATCATTAAAAAAAAGCTCTCATAAGTTTTGTCCACACTTTAACCTACCTATCTTAATTAAATGTAATTTTATACATAACACACTTCTATATCTTAGTTCTGAAAAACCTTCAGCTTTTCAACCCAGCGGTATCACAGCTGGCAACTTTCCTGGTTTAACTCGCTCTGGCCCAGCTTTCTTTACACATCATTGCACTCTTGCCACACTACCTCACCCTGCCACATTACTTTCTGGATTTCTGTCCCTCCCGAAGCGATCTCCCCAGGGAGCATACCGTCACATCAACTCCACAGCACCCAGGGAGACGAGAATCAGACAACTAGTCCAGTTTATCTCCCTGTTTAAACAAACAGCAGCATACCAGGTGAAAAACAGTGCTGAAGGAGCTTCCATAACAGGTCATTTTCATTTTAAATAGTTCCCAAATATAAGAAATTTACATTACATTTTAATTATAGTTCATTTGAACCAATGAGATGGAAGAGATCAAATGATTTAAATACAGTTTTTCAAATTATTCTTGAAGCGCTATTTCACTACGTAATCATTAATAAAGTTTTCCGTCTGTCTTAAATATAAACACAACCAATAGCTCTTTTTCTTGCTGAAGTGATTCACAGCCAGTTGATTTAAAATTTCAAGGGCTCAGGAGCCCTTTTTTCAGGTTAGCACAATTCATTTGCCTGCTAGTCAACAGGAACAGTTTAAATTATAGGAAGAAAGTTACAAAGAAAAAACAAATTAACTGAGATCTTTATTAGAAAAAAGAGAGGAGAAAACAGCTGAAGTGTTAATTCTCCCCACGCAGCCTCTGTCACCATGGTGGCTGTAATTGGCTTTTGTAGTGTTGAGTACAATAGTTATTTGTTCAGCACCAGCTGAGATACAAAGGCACTTCCTCCCCAAGCTCTTAATAATACGGAAGAATTTTTTTCTTCATCAGTTCTTATTTTAATATAAGCGAGTAGACCTCAGCAGTCATCAATGGGCAATTGGAAAAATCTTCTATTCCCAATGCCGTGTGTTTTTTAAACAAATAGTCTGTACGGGAACCACTGCAGTCTGCTACGATGCGTTAGCTAGCTGTGCAGCTTTCGGGTGTTTGAATAAAGGCGGTGCAACAGGCTATTATAAAGCTAGCAGCAATGAGGGCAAACTTCTTTTTTACAATAGTTAACATTCAGATTCAAGTAGAATATTTTCTTAAAAAAAAATCTGACTACAGGGAACAGGCAGCACAGCCTGCTGCGAAATGCCTTTGGCCTCAAGCTCTAGCCATTAATCTAGTCCTGGGTTGCTTTGCTACAAGTGTGAGGATTACTAGTGGCAAAGAACCAAGCCTTCTACTCTTCACGTCCCATAAATACCGTTTGTTTTTTTTTTTTACGGAAGAAATTAAATAAAGTATTTCATTGCCCAGAGAAAAACCACCAGCAGCTATTGTAACTTAGCAGCCTGTACAGTCCCAGGCAGTTACTCTGCAAACGGACACACAAATCTGACCTGTCGATAAGGATGAGGCAGCTGGGGAGGACTCCCTTTTTTCTTGGAACGCAAGTTTCAAATTCATGCTACACGAGCTATCTGTTTGGGGTGGGAGGGAGCTTTCAAAGACGCACGGTGGACACTCAGTCCCACCGCTGAATCCGGCGGGTGCCTCACCCATGAGGTGGCTCGCTCCTCGGAGGCACCTGCTGGGAACACCGCGTTTCCTTCACGTGGGACGGGGAATCAATCAAACGGTTGAAGAGCGGGGTCTTTTGGCAGAAGCCACCTCCCTGCTGTGGACAGGGCTGACCAGCTCAGCCCTTTCTCTGGGCATACACGAAGCCAGGTGGAAGCCAGAAGCAGGTACTACCTGTAACAATTCAGGCGCTGCTCAGCTTAAACCGCTCCCACACGTGCCCGAGAGCTCCCGGGCTCCACCCAACCTCACCACAAACAATCCTCAAATTAGCTTGTATTTCAATTAAGGTTTATTTGAACAACTAAACCAAGCAAAAATCCATGCATATTGAGTTCCAATGGAACATCACCAAGATAGGCTAATTGATTTTTTTTTTCTTCAATCAAGTGCTTGAGTTGAATTTGAAAAAAAAAAAAAAATCGTTTCAAACAGAATGATTTTTTTAATAAAATGAAAGTTTATAATTTGGATTTCTTTTCACCTAGCTCTGTTTCAAGATGGAAGTATCTCCCCTCTCCCTTTCTTCCCCTTCCCTGAACCTCATATTTGCACAAAAAGATTCACAATCATTTTGACTAGCCAAGATAACATTTTTCAGCAAGTATTAGAAATAAAAAAGTATATGCAAAGCTAGGCAAATAGGAGCAAGGTTCTCCTTCTCCAATTTGTGATAACATAAAACACAGAAGAAAAAAATTTCATCAGGGTCCAGACCACCTCACACTGATCTCAGGACACTTCTGCCAAAACCTCCGTGTCACTCTCAATACATTTGTGGATTTTGAATGCTTTTCAGTCCCCATAAATGCTTTATATTACAATTCTTTAAGAGATAATTTAATTAATAGGTCTTAAAAAAAAAAAAACAGATGCAAAGGTTTACACCAAGAACTAGATACAACGGCTGCTAACCCTAAAGACAAACAAAAATAAAACAGCAGCGTGCCTTCGGCTGCCTTTCCAAGATTTCTTAGCAGTAAATAAGAAACTTAAGCAAAGACTTGCGGCTATGGTAAGAATCATGGTAAACATTTTCTCCACCTTCCTCCCAAGAACAGACACCACTGACCTGCTTACTCTGCACTTGCAGCACAAGCCTCTCACGTGTGAAAGTGAAGTTTGAACATGTACTACCCAATTCCTATCACACAAGGAAAATGTCAGCGCTACATAAGAGGACCACTGAAAGTTCAAGCACTCAGGAAAAAAAAAAACAAAACAAACAAACAAACCACTCCACAAAAGAGCCAGAATTGGGGACCGTCAGATAATTCCCAAAGCACTATGTGTGCATTATGACCTCGTCACCCCCATTTCCCACAAGCCTTCGGCATTCAGCCACCCTGCCTTTCCACCAACACATCCTGGTTTCAGCCTCCCGGCTGGGGCTCCCCTGTCACTCTGCTCCTTCTTTCCCACCTTTCCCTAAGTTCCCCCTCCCAGCCTT
>NW_009191023.1:2477-9015 GCF_000690835.1 Fulmarus glacialis | reverse complement strand
TCTCCAGACTCAGCCCCCCCGCCCCCCCCCTGCCGCAATGGGAAGAAAGGCAGTCTCTTCTTGCCAGGGGTCTCCTTCTCCTCCTCTCATTTCCCAAGGCCCATTACCAGTTTTTAATGTTTCCTTATTCAGCTATTTCAGATGCCCGGTCAGGGTCCTCAGCGCTCTTCTTCACCCATTTTCCCCCCTCCTAATCCCACCTCCAGCCTCCTTTTCCGAGAAGCTGATTCTCTCTTTGCCTCCAAATACTTGTTCCTCTGCAAGGGCCAGGGTCTTCTGCTCAGCTCAGTCCCTTCCCTCCGAGCCTGGCTCTCCTCCTGCCTGCGCTCAGATAAATGGGCTCCTTCCACAGTTCTGTCCAGGCTGACCACGGCCTGGAGCAACTCCTGCAAAGGACGTCCGGCAGGCACCGCTGGCATGTGGGATACAAACAGCCAAGACGCAATCTGGTCATCAAGTGGAAGCAACCTCTCAACATACAGAGTAACGAGGTTTTCAGGAAGAGAAGGAAGATAAATACGCTGGGGTTTTGAGCCACCACTTCTAAGAATAAAGCTAATTTAAAAACAGTATCTAGCAGCAACAAAGCAAAGGAAATTCCTGCCCCAAAAAACTGCAGTTTGGCAGCGTTATAAGCAATAAAACCAGGGTTTTATAATAGAAAACAGTATGCAAATTTAGAAATCATCTGCACTGCCAGCTTTTCCTAAAACTGCCACAATAAAATGCTGTGGTAAGAGAATGTTATGGAGGTTGCAAATCCAAGCTCTGAAAAACTGGCAGATTAAAGATAGCTGCAAAACCTTGACTTGCCTTTCTCATGGACTAAAAAAAAAAATCCCCTCTGCAGAGCCCACTTTCACTGAGTGCACACAGCAGATCAGATTTGGTAAAATGAAGCAATTGTCCAGTATTTCTTCTTGTAACTCACCACACAGCCCCCCGCCCTACTTATTTCATACCAGCCAAGCCATGCACAGAATGAACAATATTTAATTTTCTCAGGGGCTCAAAGCCATGGCATTCATCACTACTCTATCCAGTTGCCTCAAAAGTTTTTAATTTACTTTCACAATATCTCTGTGAGATAAAAAAATACTATCACCTCTGTAGAAATAATGGGAGCGCAGACTGAGGCCAAGACTTTGAAAAGCATTCACCAGTTTTGTTCCCCTGGTGATGTTCCTGGAGTCACACCCTTCGAAGGTTGACATGTAGCCCACGTTAGTGCATTGATTCAACAAAAGCCCCAATTCTTGAGCCAGTATTTTCCCACCAGTGCTGGAAAGGGACCAGCCCCAGGTCTCACTTGCCTGGATCCCTCAAAGCCATCCCTCCCCTCCAACACTGCTCCAGCTGGACCAGCATCCACCCCACAAGAGTCAGCCCAGTCTGTCCCTGGGCACGCTCATCAACACTTACACTAGAGAGAAAGATGAATGCTGCCTAAGTGACAGAGTGGTCTGTTAAGTGATAAGCATAATCTTCACGTCTTGACTTAACGGACTAGAAGTATTAAAACTGCAAATATGCTGCACGTGAAAGTTTCATCTAAGGTGTTAACTGAAAGCCTCTAGCCAGAGTAATGCCTTTTCCAAGCACTGAACATGGCTTTTTGTAACATGCCTATTGATCATCTTGATCTGGGCTCCTCTAAGGAGCATCCACCTGTTTCACAGACCAATGGTTTCCTCCAACTGTTTTTTCGTCTTCACACTTTATTAGTGAAACTTGTGGCAATTTCAGGCTCTGTTGTGGACTTAAGAGACACAAACTGCAGCAACATGGGAGCAGGGGTAAGAGGAAGTCCAAGACAGCAGCATTTCAAGCACTACACACAAAAACTATATTCAGAAGAAACTTAATAGAACTTTATCTCCACACATTTCCAAATGGCCAGTTTCTGTAAATCAGTATGAGCACATCCTTGAATGGCCCTTTAATCTGTTGCCACTCTTAAGACTCAATATGAATTAAGTGTCCTAATCCTTGAGCAAGACAGAAATAAGCTGTTTACAAAAGTTCCTCCAAAAAAAAAAATCAGAATTGCCCAATTTATCACTCAGCACTTTTACTGATTTAATATAGAAGCACAGTTAGAGTCCTAGAGTCCACCTACATCCTAGAACTGTGATTACATCTTCCAAATAAATATCAAAACTACTCTGACCTCAATCTGATCTCCCAAACCTGTGAGACTGCAACCTGTGCAAAGCAACTTCTGTTAGCCATCTATACTCCCAGGAACACCAAAACTGACTGATGACACTTAGATGCTTAGACAAGAAAGGATACAAACTGCAAAGTATTATTATGAAAGTATCATTTCAAAACAAAACAGTCAATTTCTTATGGAAGGAAATCTAAAACAGAATTGAACATCATTTTTCAAGTCAACATTGATCTTAATGTTAGCCGTAAAAGCTTCATGAAGTGCCTACAGGAGCTAGGGCCTGATAAAAATGCAGCTTAATCTACCAGGTACTATAGGAACATGCACAGGACGGGAGGAGGAACGCTATACCTCCTTCCTTTGCCAGATGTGGCCACATGTGCATGCATCTACAGCATCCTGCGGTGCAGCATCGGGCAGCGGTTGCCTAGCAACTGGAGGGGGGCTGCTCCCCTGGGTACCAGGCTCTACCGAAAGCCCCCAGAGCTGCCCAGCTGCTCCCCGGTTTCCAATCAGTCACCAGATGCAGCACGTGTAACTCGCGGCACCAGCCTGGCTTGCCAGACTGCAGGGAGGTTTGGGGCTTGCTCTCGGGGAGGGGAAGGGATCAGGTTTTTTCTGCTGCCGAGTGGTTCCCGGCTCCTTCAGCCTCGCCAGGAGCTGAGCCCGAAGGCGCCCGACAGCTACGTGGGACCGGCTGGCAGCGGAGGGGATGCGCTGGGCAGCACCCAGGGGGATAACGAAACACCCAGGAATCCCACCGGCACCATGAAGCCTGTCTCGCAAGAGAAGGCCTGCTTCTGTCTCCTGGTCACCACACACTTAAACAACCTTTGCTATATGCTAGAAGAGCTTTAACCGACAGGATGATGATAGCAGTAGAGGAACAGCAAACACAGCAAAATATGCCCCAGCGATACCTGCACTGCCACTACAGTGGCTTGCTTTCTCAGAGGACAAGGGATAGAGCTGTGTTTCCAAATCACATCACGGTTCTTACTGCAGTTCAGTAGCACACGCCATAGGTGCAATGTTTCATAGTTGAAAAGCAGAATCAAAAAATGCAAAAAGGCAAAATCAAAATTCCTGATAATCTGTTATTTGTACAGGTGTTTTACAGTACAGTGATATTTAATCAAATCTACATACAGCTGTACATTTCCACAGAGACCATTTCCCCAATACCTCTGCATAGCACCAAACTACAAACAGAATTCCTCCTCCTCTCTTCCTTTACATCCCTCTAAACTAACAGTATTGAGGGGAAAAAAATATGCGGGGGGCGGGAGCAGAAAACTCCCTTTGTTGACCTTTTGGGGTACATATCCGTTCCTGTGTACAGCCTTCAGATGGCAGGCGCATTAGAAAGATGAGTAAGTGGATGGAGTTACATTACTGTTATGACTCCAGCAGTAATTTCCTGCCTCTTCATTATTTAACTGAGGCATGCTGCATTTTCTAGCGAATCTATTATTTGTCATGTAGACCATTCTTTTAACGTATGCGACTTAACACCTCAGTCAGCACTGAAATTTATCTTGTTTGACATCTCTATATGTTAGCAAGCATCTCAATTCACAGCCTTTCAAATGTTCCTCTCATACATACTCGAAAGAATTTAGGTTAAAGGCAAAGAAATAGAAACCTTAGGACGGCCACAGATACTGTTATGATATTGACCACAAGAGTACTGTATATGAGAATACCAGATCATTTTATGAACCGGTTAATTCAGACACATTAAGTTACTGCTGTTGATAAATCCTTGTTATAATGCAACATTTGACACTCAAGTGATGTACATATTAATGAACACTGAGCTTGTGATAGTAGCAGAATACTTAATTTTTAAAAAGTGAATGCAACTCTGTAGTAAAAGCATCCATAAAGCCCTCCAGTAAAGTAGTGCTTCAACCTTTCAGAACTGATCTATAGTACGCATTTGTCAGAGCCATTAGGATCAGACTTCTGCAAAAGATGGGTAGGTCAGCTGAAGAGTAATCAGAAAGAAGTTTGCTGGAAGAAATTCCCAAGCAGAAATAAGAGCTATCACAAATGTCTTTTTCACACCTGAGGAAGGCAGACCAGAGTTCAGCTCATCTGAAATCTAAAGTCTCCAGCCTTCACCTCTAATAAATCAAAGGATGTATGCGACTGTTTCTCATAACTTTCCTGTGGTTCACTGAAGCTGCAGGAGTAAAAACAGACAACAACAATATTTACCAGTCACAGAAAGATTTGGCATTATCATTTTTGTCAATCTCTGCTGCAGAATCAGAGCCCAACGCAGGCAGTACTGCACCAAATGGCAATTAGCCAGCATGAACTGACAAAACTCTATTAAAACATAACTGCATCCATGCGTAGTAGCACGAGGGTATCATGGAATACAATCTAAAAAGCTCAAGCCCGCTGCTTAAGCTTTGGGTAAAATGTGTTACATTGCATTATAAATTAAATTTCAGTTGCTACGAGAGCAATTATCATTAAAAAACTGAAGAGGCAAGCTTGCTTTAAGAACTGTTAAGGTTTGCAACCCTATCTTTCTAAGGCATACCTTAATTTTAAAATAAACATGTTAAAAATATATTTTGCCTACAAAAGTCTTATGACTAGATTGATCTCACCAAACCTTAATATATACTACGCTCCCCAAAAACCATGCATCATCATTTAATACCATAAGCAGTTTATTAATTCATGTACAGCTATCTGAAGAACTTACAATGCTAGAAATGTCAATCTCTGAGATCAATACAGAAAGCTCTTTCACATTTAGTAAGAAGAAAAAAAAGGGGAAAAAAAAGAAAATCAGGCATCTCTAGTTAGAGCTATCCAGTGTCTTGTGTTTTAAGAATTAGTTTCTCCTCCTCTCTCCCTTCCTGAAATAGGCTGCTTGACATTTAAAAATAGACCTATTCTTCATTTTAAAATGCATTTCCGTGACTCAGAAATTAAAGTGGAAAAGACTTATTAATTCATCTAACCAAACTTCTTTGTAATAAAAGCCTACCCTTTATTTTGCGTTGCTTTGTTCAGACTAGAGTCAGGCAATGACTAGCACCAGTTTCTCCCAGAATTGATACTTCAACGCTCCACATCCCCAATATCCAGACAAGAAAAGCCTTTTGTGTTCAGAGCCACCTCACTGTAAGCCACTTAGCTGGCAAATTATGTCAAATTTGTGAAGAATTTATCTGGGTTTACTTCCTTCTTTAAAGTCCACGCCTTCAGACACTAACCTTGTACTAAACAGGCTGTTTCTACCAGTATGTTGGCACAAAGCACTAAAAACATAAAGCCAACTGAAAAAAGACAACCCTAAAAGAACATGGGCATAAACTCAATACCCAAATATCAGAAGACAATCCCAGGTGCTATAATGTATGGGAAGCTCACAGAAGAATGCAAAGTCCTCCTCTCATTCCTTTTTCCAGGTTCTTCCCCCAAAGCACAGCCCATCTAATAACAGATATAAAGAAATCGGAGAACTTTGGTCACCAACCTCACAGGTTTCTCCTTGCCTTGACAGTCAGACCTGGTGTCTCCCCTCTCTCTAACCTATGCTGACCACCCCACGGGGTGATAGGCAGGTATCCTCTTGCAAGCTGCTGCACCACCTCATCACAGCTAATTAGCAGACGAACCTGACTATATTTATTCTGTTTTCAGATGGTGGGTGCTCTCCCACATACCAGTGAAATTAGGAAGTAACAAGTACTTGAGTGGTATTGACAATTTGACAGATACCACCCAGGACCACTTTTCCAGCTCTTCAAACAAGAAGAAAATGCTGGAGCAACTCAGGCAGTGACAAAACGACCAGAGGAAAAGCTACAGGAGAAGTATCCGAGGAAGAACACAGCCCAAGCACCTGCAGCCACGTACCAGAGGATTTCCCCACCAACCTTCAACAAATGTGTAGCTTGCCAGCACAGATGCCACGCATCCCACGGAGGCACAGGACCAGCTGCCCAGCCACCCCGGCCGTGCCAACGCACTCATTATCAACATTACACTAACACTGAAAAACACGTGAACACCCACGTTGCACCAAGCCCGCTGATCAAATGGATGAAGATATTTGTGCGTGAAGATACTACTACAAACCCAAAACTTTAAACAGCTGGAACGAGAGCATCACCAAAGAAATAACCACTGCCTTCTGTAAGACAGTCTCCTACACAAGTCCCGTTTGTAAGAGCGACTCCTTATTACTCTGCATCGCCAAAAAGAGCAGTGACTTTCTGGATGCACGCCTGTCTGCATGCGGGTCAAGGCCATGGCATAAGCCTGTGCTCAGCACCTAGTGCAGCAGAGTCGGAGCACGGCACTCATCAGTAGTCGCCGACTCGAACCTGAAGA
>NW_009191023.1:0-2446 GCF_000690835.1 Fulmarus glacialis | reverse complement strand
AAATAGCAACAGTAAGGCGTCCCTGCTGACACGAGCTGGGAGGACATGGCCGCCAAGGAACGCCTGCGGCTGCATCAATGGAAAACATATATTTCACCTATTTTGTGAAGAGGAGGACCTGTTGTTCTACATACCAAGGCCAAAGGGAGTCATTTATAATGCTGGGAAATCAGAACTCCCTCACTTCTTCCAATCCAACAGAACAACAGTCTTGGAAAAAAGCAAAGTTTGTGAATACTAAAAAGGCCATTTCTGGCAACCAATAAGTTGTCACATCATACTTAATCTAACTTAAAACTGATCATCACAAAAGTAGTAGAATATGCACTGTCCAATCTCTTTTTTTTAACTCATCTCAAAGGTTTTGAAGAAACCGTGTTTGTTAGAAGTACACAGATCTCACTATATTGGATTTAAAAAAAAAAACAAACCAAACACTTATTTTCCCATGTTCATAAAAGTGATGTACAGCCAAATGGAACTCAATTCTCCCATGTTTTCAGGAAATGTATTCTCTTGAATTCACCTGCTAATGTGCAAAACCCACCAGAATTGTGTCTTACATAGAAAAATATTACAAGGTTTCCTAGTTTCTTATTTCCAAGCGATCCTGCTTTTCTTCTTTGGCCCTAATTTTTCTGTCATCTGACAGTGGGGTTAGGTAGTTCTCTACTGTATTTTGCCACAACCCAGAACAACTGCACTTAATATTACAAGGACAGTAATGCAACACGATTCTGCACATTCCCAAATACAAACTGGTCATAAGCTTTTGCTATGGCTGATAAGGAATGTTTTTACAATTTATTCTCCCCTAGGAATAGGGGGTATGGACGGTTGGAACAGATATGTCACCTCTCTTCTTCATGAGCATTCAGGAAGAATCACAGCTTTCTCCAGGGTAAGCAGGAGGCAGGTGTTAACAGACATAAATCCCAGAACTATGTAGGCTTACCTCCTCCCCTTCAGTCTTCATTTGTGCCCGAAAGGCACTGGTGTTTACACTCGTATTTTCTTAAAGCTCATCCGCAGTCAAAGAAGAGACTGCGAGTCTGGCTTTCCACCCTGTTTTACCAGCATCAGCATCTCCTGAGAGCACACGCTCATCTTCAGGAACTTGCAAACACTAATCACTTGCGTATAAACACAAAGATAGGAAGATACGGCACGTTTTGTTTCTTAGAATACTGCTTAGAAGTGAAGAAATCACTTCTAAATCTCAAAAAACTAATCCCAGAGGAATCCAAATTTATGCCATATTACATACTCTGTTTAATGCCATCCAAAACCACTTTTTGTAAACAACAACAAAAAAAAAAATCCTAAAGCATTTGTAGTAACAAGCCTATCTAAAAAATTATCAAAAGATAAAGTACCACATTCCATGTTATACCAAATTTTTTAACTGTCCTCATTAGCCTTAGCACCTTGGTTTTACCGATGAACACAGAACATCAAGATCACCAATAATCAGATGTGCTATCAACCAAGGGCACAACAGAGGAAATTTTGAAAAAGACTACTTGAAAAACAATAGAAGCTTTAAGGCTTCATTTCTTTCCTCAAAGTCCAGTAGCCATGAACCAGTTAATCTTCGCCTCTTGCTTTCTTCTCCATAATTCTGAGGGTGTCTTAATCTCTCATTAACCTTTTCTTTTACTATTTCCAGTCACCCAGGAGCACCCAAACAAATATTCAGCCCATTCTCATTTTGCAACAAAAAAGAAATAACAGCAGCTCTGGCAGTTATTTCTTTCTTTACTATTTCAGATTGATAAAATTTCTTCTCAAAAACTGCAAAATAAACTTTACTTTCTGTTAGCTCAAAAGAAGTTTCTACCCGATTCTTGGGAAAATAGCTGGTATCTGAACATTACAATGCTCTGAAGTAAAACCCTAGCTTCAAAGCAGCTGTGCCCAATCTCATTTACACTGGGTTTTGACTGTTCACATTCACGCGAAACGAACATAAGCGACTAGCAAAACCCTACCGGCGCTTCGCACCGCCGGCTCGGCGCGCCCTGCTCCGCTGCGAGCGGGGACACGGCGCTGGGAAAAACGGGAACAAACCAGGCTGGCGGACTTACACAGAGCTTTGAGACCTGGAATTGGGCTGAAATTTACAGCCCAAAACGTTATTCCATCTCTACCGTAAATACACCCTATCTGCAGCCTCCCAGTGACATTCAGGTCTTTTCTCGTAACCTCAAAAAGCGGAGACAATTGTTAATTCATTAGGGAGAAAACTGCATGCCAGGACTCGGACTGAATCACAGTTTGTCACACGTCGCTGTCTAGAGCCGCTGCTTCAGGTCAGGCTTACCCCTGCTTAGAAAGCTCTCCACCACGTAAAAACAGTAGGAAGGGCAGCGGGATTGGGATAAGGACAGCTTTATCCGCGAAGCGCCTCACCGAGCGCACCGCTCCCCCGATACCAGCGGCAGCC
>NW_009191022.1:0-2854 GCF_000690835.1 Fulmarus glacialis | reverse complement strand
CTGCCAGCCACCTCTTGCTGCTGTGCAGTTGGGTTTCAGGGGAAAGAGGCACAGAAAAACATTTCTCGCCTTGGAGCACTTCCCACAGGCATTGGGATTGCTCCACAAGGGAACTCTTGCCAGAAGGACAGGGAGGGAGAGAGGTGGCTGTATGCCAGTGAAGGCAGTCCCTCTGTTGTAGATCAGATGTGTCCAGGGAACCTTCCCTCGGATGGGCTTGGGTGAGATCAGGTTGGGCGATCTGTGTTGACAATGTGTACTCTAAAATGTTGTGTTCCTGTTCCTTCAGGGTGGCCAGAGTTGCCCAATGCCAATCTCCTGCTGCTCAAGCACTTGCTGTCCCTGCTCCAAAACATCAGCAGAAACATGGCCACCAGCAGGATGACTACCAGCAACCTGGCCATCTTTGTGGGGTCAAACTTCCTGGGCCCAGCCGAGGAGCACACGCTGCCCTTGGAGGTCCTGCTGCAGGTGACGGGGGAGGTACGCTGTGTTTACCAGCCGGCTACAGCCTTCCGGGCCCACCCGAGCTTTGCTACTTCAGAAGGACCTGGCTGCCTCCTCTCTTCAGCAAATGTTTGTGGGGGAGCTGCCAAGAAGACCAGCCCCACAGCTGCAGCTTTCTGCGCAGAAGTGAGGGTCAGGAGTGGGAAAGGCTGTTTGACCCGGTTTTAGCTACCTAGGTGGAAACCAATGCTTTGCTGTGTGCAGGTGACACGGCTAGTGCAGTTCCTTATTGAGCACCACAGGGAACTATTTGGGGAGGAGATGGTTGGGCTTGCCGGAGCATTGGCCGAGGAGTCATCAGCAGAAACAGCAGAGGTTGGAAGCAGAAACAGCAGAGATATGTCAGGTCCACCAACAACTTGACAACAAAAACCTCCCCCCTCAGAAGGTGAGTTTGCTGCTGCCGCAGGGACAAGCAAGGTCATCCACCAGCCTGCAGCTCTGCAAAAGTGCAGAGTAAGGCTGATGTAGGTTGATGTGGTGGTGCATTCTTTCCCTCCCTTTTTTTCCCAGGGTCACTCTATGACCTCAGGAACTGCTGGTAAAATTTGGCCTTCTTGTAATGAGTTGGGCAGTGAAGCATCCCTTGACTGTTTCCAGAACTCTTGCATGGCTGAAGTGAGGAACAACACTGACCATACCAGAACTTTCATTACCTAACCTGGGTGGGGGACAAAGTTGGCGATAATCTGTCATTCCCTGACATCCGTATCTGAGTTGTGACTAAAGTGGAATGGCACCATTGTTGTTGAAATACTGGGAATTGTCACAGATGACTGAAGCCAATCATCTGGCAAACCTATAAACAGTGGTCCTTAGTAAGACCCTTTGAGTTCTCCTGGATCGCAGCAGGCTGTGCCTGGAGTCTCACTCTGAGTGGGACGCCTCTCCGAGGTCACAAACTCTCGAGGCTGTGATATTTGGAGGACCCTTGGGACTTGGGCTGAAACACTCCTCGGGGCTCAATCCTTCGCCTGTTGAGAAATGCCAACACATTTAACATGAGTATTTCAAAGATTCGAGGGGAATTTTTGACAAGTATACCTTTATAAACTTATCGAGCTCTAGGCCTTTATAAACTTATCTAGCTTTGGTACCATATATATATATGAATTGATCTAGATATTTTGTGTGTTTGTGTGTATTGATTTAGAAAATCAATGATAAGCACACTGTAGTTAAGTTACTTGAGTAGTTGTAGTAAACTTGACTACCTCACTTTGTGACTGCCAAATTGGTTAATGGTTAAGTATTGTTAGAATCTTATGATTTACCTCAAAACTGTGAATGAACTTTAAATTGCTGCTAAACACATATAATCTCTTAGGCATAAACCGTTGCTCAGGTGTGAGACTAGGGGTAGATCCAGCCACACCTAGACTCTTCTCTGAGAAGGAGTTTAGAAAGCAAGGGGGTCTACTCTGAACCTCATGACTCAACAGGAGGGTCTCCTTACCCTTTTGTCCTCGGTCTTTCTATAAATCATTCTAACAAAATTCTGACACAGTTTTCCCTGTGTATATTTATTCCATGTAATAAGTAATAGAGTGAACCTTGCCATCAAATTCTGTTAAGTAGTGCTTTTATAAATTTATATTAAAATCACTTTTGCTGATACCTTTGCCTTTGACTCTTTAAGCGGACCCAAAACCACTCATTTGCGACAAATTGGCGTAGTCGGCAGGATGGCAAGCAGTATCACTGATTACTTACAAAAACATGGAATAGACCCAATTCCCAAATTTTCAGATGAATGGGCTCGTGATAATTGGTATGATTGGGAAGCTGTGGAGGAACAAATAAAAGTTGCTAGAAGTCAGATAAAAGATGGAAAAGGAAAAGGAGTTATTTGCAAAATGCTAGGCACTTGCCGAGAAGCCGCTTGTCAGTTCAGGAAGAATAGCAATAAAAAGGACCTGGACTACAAGGAGGAAATTGAAGGCAGGAAAGCAGCTGAGCTAATACTATCCTTGGAAAATGAGCAGCTGCGAAAACAATTAAGGAAAGAAAAGGAAATCAAACAAAGGTTGGAAGAGAAAGTTGAAATTATGCTTATGCAAGCTCCCTACCCTCCGATCTTGTCCAGTTTAGAAAATTAATTGTATCCCTTGAAGAATGGGATCGAAACATATGGGGTGACCCTGATAATAACAAATCGGAGGAAAGTAACTCTTTATCTCCTTCAAGTCCCCCGGAATGTATAGTCAGACCTATTTCAAAAACCGAGGAAACTATTGGACCTCAGGGTGGAGCAGGAAATCATACTCAAAAAATAATTCCATTTGATCCAATTCAGCTAGCTAATTTGCAAGAACGCTATGGTGTCCTGGTTTCAGCTGGGATAGGG
>NW_009191021.1:0-29644 GCF_000690835.1 Fulmarus glacialis | reverse complement strand
ACTTACTGAGGGAGCACTCAATCCCCTCTGGATTGACTCTGCTCATTTGGGTTGGTGGATTGACATGCAGTAAAAAATGTGTGTGTGAGGAGCAAACAGGGATGTTTTAAACTCATTTTTCCTTGCTTAGCTGTTGGTCTCTTACGTGTGCTGAGGTCTTCCAAATGTCAGTTGCCTTGTGCTGCGTTACAGAAGGAAGTGAACAGCTAACTGCTACCATCTGTAGCTCATACTATAGGTGGTAGTATCTGTTTTGGGGCAGGTGGATTTGTTACTAAGTTTGAGACCACTGGACAGTTCAATAAGCAAAACAGTAGCAATGCTTTAAGTAAAATATATTGCAGATAAAATGAGGAAAAAAAAATACTGCAATCCTCAAGCTATTTAAATATGCAATAAGACAATATTGCATTGTCTTAATGCAATAGAGATCCAGACCAGTTGTGTATAGTTGTGCTTTTGCAACTATGACTCTTATCATCTTCACATTGTAAAATAGTTTTGTGGTTGCTTTTCAGACTGTACTACAGTGTGTGGTGTATGAGAGTATGCAGGGGATTAAGCAGAGAAATGCATTTATACCTTTTTGCCTTTTTTAATTAGAAATGGCAGGATATCATCAAAGAAGTCAAGTTTCTACAACAGCTGAAGCACCCCAACACCATAGAGTATAAGGGCTGTTACCTGAAAGAGCATACAGCATGGGTGAGTGAGCGATGTGGCATTTAGAGGTCTTCATGAGCAGAAAATGTATGGTTCAGCAATCAAATATTCAGTACACACAGTGTCTTTACATGCAGCAGCATTCATCCCATGCTGCCTGTAGTCCCTTTCATCTGAAGAAGCTTCCAGGTAATTTAAAGGGAATAGATATTTAGGACACTGGAACAAATTCCTGCTTCTCTGAGGCAGGCGTGTGTTCATGCAGATTAAACAATTATTATGGGACATCCTCTACAACATCTCCCCACAAACTTCTCAGTGCCTAAACTGTCTTTACAACAATGAAAGATGTCTTGACATTGCTGGAATGTTCGGAGCATTTTATTTTGTTCATCGCTTATTGCATTTCTTGCAATTTTAAGATTTTATTTGCTTCTTACTGCTTTTTAGCCGTTCAAGTAGTAACTGTTTGTGGGGAGTGTCTACCCTATTATTTAAAAGCATGCTTTTTTCTTGCAGTTGGTTATGGAGTATTGTTTAGGATCAGCTTCTGATTTGCTAGAGGGTAAGTTTTATATAGTCCTTGATTTTCTTTTTGCTAGTGCGCCTTCTGAGTATAGTGGGAGGCTGTTTTCTCACAGACTGGTATTTTGCAGGTGGTAGAGGCGGTCTGTCTATACTACTTCATTCTGTAGCTAGAATACCTATATTTGTGATACCGAGGGTAAGCTGAGACTTTCCCAGGAGGCCAGTGCTACATGTGGTTGGCATGCACATTTATGTGTTGTAAAAGGTATAAATGTATATAGCTATGTTCCTGTAATTTGTGCCTTCTTGATGACTGAAGCAGACTGCCTGTTTTCTGAATATCCATAACAAAAACCTGCAGAGATCACCTTTGTTCTTGCCTTGCAGTTTGTAGGAATAATTACAGATGGTTTTATAGAACAAGAGACTGATACGACCTCAAAACTAGAACAACAGCACCTGCAGAGGAATAGGGAATCTAAGCTAAAGTTTACAAAAACTAGTACTCTTTGTGGACCATATCTTTTGTACTTAAGATACAGTCAGCCAAAGGGATATATGGAAGGTGCTTTGGGGCATCTCTTTGTAGCTGGTATTTCTCATTTTCCTGTTTTTTTTGTCTATTGGAGGAAAAAAAGTGGCAAGTTTTCCTTGCTGAGGACCAAATGGGTATTTCAAATACATTTGGCAAGCTGCACTCAGACATCTCTCCTGGTATTAACAGTAACTGTTGGCCATAGAAAGAATGTGAAGAAAAATGTGGTTTCCTATGATGTGAAATACATGCACAGGCTGTGCATAGACTCAGCTGCTAATGGCCATCAGGCCATAGGAAACTAGTACGATGAAGATGATGTTCACCTCATAGCTGGCAAAATTGGTGGGGTTCCTTCTCTTTAAAAACACTTTCTCAGGAAAAGATCACTTACCTTCTTATGGTTTTTCTTGAATTTTTTCCGCAGTTCACAAGAAGCCACTTCAGGAAGTGGAGATTGCTGCCATCACCCACGGTGCCTTGCAGGGGCTGGCCTACCTGCACTCTCACTGTAGGATTCATAGGTAAGGCTGGAGCTCGGTGCTGCTTAGATGTCCTTCCATCTTCCACTCTCTGGAGTCTGAAAATTGCTTTGCTGTGTTTAAGCAACTTCGGTAAAGGTTATTCTACCAAAATTTGCTCTAATGGACTTGTCAGTACTCCTAATGCCAGCGTAGATGTATAAATAAAAGCTGTTGGCTGTTAAGGAGTTCTGTTCTTTTTTTTGTTTGTTCTTTTTTGTTGTTGTTGTTGTTGTTGAAATAACTTAATGTGGCTATATTCAGTGCTGAATTCTCTTCCAGTTAGCAATTTTCCTCTGTGGACATCGGTAACAAAGAATACACCTGAATGTTGGCTGACTGACAGGAAAATATTGCCCTAAATTTGCCAAATAAAGTGGAGTGATAGAGCTAGACTATTTTTAAGACTAGACATTGTGAGAATTGTTTATATATGAGTAAGTAAAACTTTATGCTTTCAGAAATCAGTTGATGAAAGCGTAAGTCAAGGGTAAAACTACCTTAGCAGAAATCAGAGCACACAGGCAGAGGAAGATTTTGTAACAGGCTGCTCGTGGATGCCAGCTCCTAGATCTGTCTTTCATAATGTGGTATTTTTCAGGAGTTGGGATTTTTTTGACTCATTTGTCAACAATTTTGCATGTTCTCATGGGGTTTTTTTTGTCTAATTTTGGGTACTACTGGGACTTGTGAAATGGGTGAGAACTAGATTAGTGTAATGTGAGTGGGGAGTCATCAGAATGAGGCAACTTGAGACTAATTTATGGGGCTAAAAGCCTCTTTGTCATCTATTGGCAAGCTTGAGACTGAAAATTGGTATATCTGAGGCTGAGAGAGTGAGGGATTTTACAGAGACAGCAATTATTTGTCACTTGTTAGAATAACTATTTGGGGTGTATCTACACATGGTTATTAAATTGGATTTAAGTGAAATATTAATTTAAACATGAATGCCAATTTATGAAATTAAAATGAGGTGATTTTTGATCAGCCCTTTGCATATATGCCATTATTTTAGCATAAAAATACCTGTTTTGAAATATTTTGCGTGCTTTCAAAGTGCATTGAATTCTTATTTATAATAAATGACTCCCTGTATGGACACTATTGAGAATTAGTTTTTCTTGATACTCATTAGGACTTTCTAAGATGGTGCAATTAATGTGTTGTAAATTCAGCAATTTCACATACTGAATACTAGCTACTCTGTGTGAACTTTCCATAACTGTGCTTATTGCATATCAAGAACAAAGCTTGTTATTTCTCTTTCAAACTGGAAAAAGTTACTTTGCTGTTGCAGTGTGCTGAGAGAGGCCGTAAGGAAAGTTACTGCTAGAAATACCACGCAGGTCTTTCCTATCTGGTTTTCTTCCAAGGGGTATTCTGCCTTTTAACTTCTGAGATGGGCAGGCAAGTCTTGTCTCTCAGAAAAGAGGACCAACAAGAGATTTCTAGTTTTCTGATAGATGTTGTATCTTAAAAAGGAGCGGCGAAAGAGTGCCGTTTCCTAGCTTTGTTGTTCAGCAATGAGGAGCGCTGTGCTGATATGCACAGCTACAGGGGAACTGCGCACCTGGAGGAAAACACCATGCTCGCCTCTGCTGCGGCAAGTTCCAGTAGCACTGAGAAAAGTAAAGCAAACGCTGAATGAGAAGGGACCAAAGCTGGCAGCTGGGACAGCTGTGGTTTCCCTGCCCCGCAGCAGGGAAGGCAGAACGAGTGTGATCGAGAACGGAGGGACACCTTGTGGGGATGCAGGAACAAAGCAAGTCTCTAACCTTGCCTCCTGAGCTCCCTGAGCATCTCTGCTACCAGTTAGTTCTAACGTCATGCTATGGGATGGCAAAGGATGAGGTTATTTGCTCTTTACTTGCAGGTACAAGGCAAACCTAAGTTAGCAAATGTGTTTACTGATACCTAACATGGCCACTGAGTTCGTTGTTGATTGTTGTACAGTGAAGGTAGCAGTGGAGATGATAGCAAAGATGATAGACAGACACCCTGTGCTGTCTCTTCTGTACTTTTGAGGTGTTCATTCTTGCACATACAAGACATCTGTAGCACTTGTCCTCCAGCAGAAGTGACAGATGCATAGACCCAGAACATGAAGACATGTCAGGATGTATTTGAGTAGCATATGTATGCAAAAATTCCATAGTATTACTTTTGAAGCAGTACTGTCCTGGGAATGGGGGAATAGAGGTTCTTACTCTGGCTCTGCTGCTGAAATACTGTAAGTAAATTTCTATCTCTGTGGCTCTCTTTATCCCAGCTGTGTGATGCCCTTTGGAGACAAAGGCATGTCTCCAGTGTTTGTATCACGCTAAATTTAAAGGGTCTCTCAGCTTGCCTGTACTCTGGGTCTACAGTGATACTGAATTTGTATTTGATGCACAAATCATTGTGCTTCAACTGTTGTATGATAATTCAGTGTATGATCTTCCACTGCAGCAAATACAAGATAGCTTTTCCCTTCCCATTTATCTAATTAGCTCGGTTTTCACAGGATCAGAGTATGAGTGTGTTTGGCAATATACAGTAACTTGTGTTGGAGGTCTACTACTACTGATAAGTGGCTTTGGTGTTTAAGGACTTAGAGTTGAACATCAGATAAGAAGAGCTGATATTTTTCTTGATGCATTTTTTTCTGTAAAGATGTATGGCATTTTTTGAAAAGATTCCAGACTGTGTGGTGTATACAGCCTGGCTGACAGGGCTCCCTTACATTTATGTTGAGGGTCTGCTTTTGCAAAAGCCAATAGCTTTGCCCCCATGTAAAGGCATCTGTGGCATACCTAGTGTGCAATTTTCCCTTTGTTATTGAAGTGCTGTATCAGGATTTTAAGGAACTTTCACTATATTGTGATTTTCAGCTAGCAATGTGTAAGTAGACCTGAATTTCTTAAAGCAATCCTCCTCCTCTTATGTCAGATGGGTGGAAGAAAAAAATATTTCAGATATAACTGACAAGTCTGTCTCAAACTTTGAATAAGGTCATTGCAAAGTATCTTGGAAGGTATACAAATTGAGTTAACCTTTCTCAGCATTTCATGGGCAGTTAATTTGAAATTATCTCACTTACTGCTGGAATTTAGAAACATGATGCCAAAGGTGTTGAATATATCTTGTGCCTTTTGTATTGTCATTATTGTTAATATGTAGTGTCATTCTTGTTAATCTCTTAAATGTATGAATTATCTTGAGAGTTGTAGGAAAGATCAGATAAAGGAACCTAGGGCATTTGAAAGATGAAAATAACATGTCTGGTATCATTTAAGGTGTCACAGCAGGGTATTAGGGTACATCTCTCCTGGATCTCAATTTGGAGTCTCAACCTTGCAACCATGGCTCATCTCTTATTCTCTTTCCTCAACCTCTGCCCTTTTTGGGTACAGCCAGGTTTCCATTCCCAAAAAAACCCATGTATCTGATTCCTCTAGCTTTCTGTAATACTAGACCTCTAAATATTCTCAGGGTTTTATGAATGTTTAATTGAGAAGTTAGTGGACTTCTGTGTGTTTTTAAGTTTTTGAAGGTTATTCTACTGTAACCAGAACTATACTTTTCTTTTTTACTTTTAAAGGGATATTAAAGCTGGAAATATTCTTCTAACAGAGCCAGGTCAAGTGAAACTAGCTGATTTTGGGTCTGCATCTATAGTCTCCCCTGCCAATTCTTTTGTGGGAACGCCTTACTGGTGAGTAAAGCCTGCAATACTTCAGTCCTTTATAAGACTGCTCTCTTCTGTTTCTAGCGTTTCACAATCTGAAAATAATACCTGTCATAAAAACTTTATTAACCAAGCAGTTTTCTTAAAATCCCTGTGTCTGGCTCTTCAGGAAATGTGTTCTTTCTCAGTGCCCATGAGTAGAGGTAGGCTGTGCAGCACTTTGAAATGGCACCAGTTAATGTTTCGACTGTTGTAATGCCGTTGGCTTAAAAATTATTAACACTTGCCATAGGTAATGGAACTAAGACAACCACATGGAAAAAGGGAATCCTGTTAATCTGGCCGTGCAGACTGGAAGTCACACAGCTGCTTAATTCTGTTTTGAAGAAACTTGCTCTAAGGGTCACTTGAGTTGCTTGGCATTCCTAACATAGTGGACCAGCATAGCTTTATGCTCCACTTATTTTGTGGCAGACGCCCCAGGCATTGATGGGAGGTCACCTATCGCCCAACCTCTGAACAAGTCCATTTGGCAGGAAGCCTGCTTCATCTTTGAAGAACAAAAGTTAAGAGGCTGAATTTTTGCAGGCTGGGCCCGCTGCTTTTTTTTCGCCACCACTCATCCCTTTATCCTGGACCACTGTATTTCCCCACTGTTCCGGATTTCCCTGTTCCTTTCATAGCTACACTCACAGGCTGCATATATCTGCTGGAAAATTCTCCTGGTGTGCCAATGGAAAACCCACCATCTCTGGTGAGAGTGAAAGTGATGCCTTTAGGACTCTCCCAGCCCTTGCTGTCTGCCTGCAGGTACAATGCCTTTGAGATTGGTGTGGGTCTCCCATGTTGCCAGCATGTTGCGCTAACAGCAAGATGATCAGGTTGGCCTCTTATTTACTTTCCTTTCTTAAACTGCCTCTTGGAAGAGTTGCTAGTGCAGGCAAGCATTGTTTCATTTCGGCATGGCTTTACTCAGCTCCATGCTGGCTCTTTAAGTTCTGGTCCGCTGCGCTGCTGAAGATAATGAAGCCATCTCATTTTAAGCTCTGTGCTGGGAGTCACAATTTGTATCCCCTAACCTGCATATTTTGCACTGTGGTTGGTAGGATGGCACCAGAGGTGATCCTTGCTATGGACGAGGGACAGTATGATGGAAAGGTG
The DNA here is from genome assembly GCF_000690835.1 of Fulmarus glacialis. Taxonomy (NCBI): domain Eukaryota; kingdom Metazoa; phylum Chordata; class Aves; order Procellariiformes; family Procellariidae; genus Fulmarus; species Fulmarus glacialis. Next base: position 22,566 of record NW_009191021.1, on the reverse strand, counting down.
GATGTCTGGTCTCTTGGGATCACGTGTATTGAGTTAGGTGAGTAAATACTTGGCAGCTGAGATTAATAATGAACTGTCTGCAGTATTTATTAGGAAGTCCTGAGAAAACGGAAGATTCTTATTCCACATAAGTGGGGTTTTTTGTGTTTGTTTTTTTTTTTTTTTCTTTAAAAAGCCTGACTTGGAAAGCACTGACAGTTGAGTTAAATCTTTTACTCACTGGCAAATGAAGAGCAAGCCACTAATGCTGCTGTGCTTTAATGTTAATATGGTGTGTTCAGTTATTCCCTTAATAACTAGAGGATTCTAGTCTTGTACAAGAAGAAACTATGGTTTGTAGTCTGTATTTTTCAGGCTGGGTTTTGAGAAAGTTGTTGCAGCTATTATGTCAGGGGGACTGGTGTCCTAAGAATTGTGTCAGAAGGGACCTACATTTAATTTTCAATTCTTCTTACTTCCCCACTCTCTGAAACAAAATAATCTTCAATCTCAGCTGAAAGTTTGTGAAATGAATCAACGTGGACAGGTTCTTTACATGAGAAGAAAAGGGTTTGCACTGCAAAGGGCAAATGATACGCATCCACACGACCTGAAGCAGATGTAGATGTGATAGCAGGTATACAGAGCAGATGTGTGCGCTTTAAGTTTGAATATTGACATTGCATGTGCTGAGTAAACTATTTTCAAAGATAGTCCTGATGTAGATTATACTTACCTTAACAGCAGTGCATCAAGAACTTCTTGTGAGGGCAAGGTCACTGAAAATGTTATTTATAAATGTTTAATCAGCAGAAATACATATGAGATAACAAAGAGGGGGGTATACAGAATAGGAAGAAACGTTGACCCCAATATGGAGGTGGTAATGGTGTAAATGACCAGTAACTTCCAGTGTTATATTTCATGTGCCAGCGCTAATGCCTTGCTGACACATCTGTATTTTGATATAAATAATGCAAAAATCAGAAGTTCTAGAGTTCTGTTCTTCTGCATGGCCACTGATTTTTTTTTTGTGTGGAGTTTAGACTAGTTACAGCCTCTCAAGGCGTAAATCACAGTGGTAGAACAGATACTATGCTACCCTACGTAGGCACTAGATTTTCTATGGAGCTTTTCAGTCAAGAACCTCAAAGCCGTTTTACATAGTTGATGGGTTTGCTTTTTTTAATATTACCCTTTTGAGAAGTATTAAACTTTTTTTTTAAACTTAGAGCTTTGCCTTTGCGTGATTCCATATCTGAACATGGGGTCAGGTAGCAGTGGGAGGAAATCTCTTGTTGAGCACCCCTTGTCTTTCTTTGAATGCTGATGTCTTAATTTCTTGTGTAGCCGAAAGTAAGTAGTGTTTAAAGAAAAGAAAATGCGGTGGTTTGCATGCATGCTGCATGTCAAGGACAAGTGATTGCTCTGACCTGACATGAACTTAAAAATCCTGGCATCATGGGCTGATTGGCATGACTGACCTTAGATGGTGGTGAAAACTACCAATTTCTGTGAGATCTGCTGCACTCCTGAAAGGTCCAGGGCTGGTGGGTAGGTGTCCTCTCGGTGCAAGGACTAGGAAGAATTTTAGTTAGGAGGAATTAACGACACATCTGGCAAGTGAATTTGGGAACGTGTCCCACTTGCAGGTGACTGCCAATGACAAATGAAACAGGCAGCCATTCTTTTCCCTTAATACAGATGCTCCAGCAGTGCATAAAAGATCTGTAGGGATTGATACATGAATTTCCTAGCCCTGACATGCTGTATGTCTAAGCTCTGTTTTAGTCAGCTTCTGCTGATTTTACCATAGCAGGTCAGGTGTGAAATGTTGCAATTAAGGTAAAATTTACTGGAAACTTTTCCTTGTAATTTGCATCCTGCTCTCTTTGGATTTCATCATTCCCTCTTCAAGAGAATAACAACTTTCCTTGAGTGGTTGTCCTGGTCTAACCTAGAATACTAAAATAATTGGCTTAAATGTGATGACGACAGTAATGAACTATTGATTTAGCAGTGATATCCTTGCTCATACTTCCGTATCTTTCTCCTTTTCTTTCCAGACTGCCTTATCACACCTTTCTCTTCTCTTTCTAGCTGAAAGGAAGCCTCCACTTTTCAACATGAATGCAATGAGTGCCTTATATCACATAGCCCAGAATGATTCCCCTACGTTACAGTCAAATGAATGGTAAGAGAGCTATTACCAGGTTTTTGTTTGTTTGTTGCTCTGAAAATGCTCTGCGATGCTCTCTGCATGGTTAAAGTCTGACAAGAAAAGTGTTTGTTGCAGCGTAGTGATTTGACTGCATTCTCAAATAATGCTCCTGTGTAGGCAGGTTCAATTTTGACCTTCTGTCAGTTTGGCTGCAGTCTAAATGTGTGGAGGTGTTAATTATGGGGCTATAGATGCTGTAGGAATTAAAATATTCTTGGATGCATTAAGCCAGCCGTAGCTCAGCAAAGTTTCCAGCTGCAAAAGATTCCTGACAGAAGAATCGTTAGCGTTGTAGTGCAGCTGAACTGTGGAGAAAGGGAGGGGAGAGGTACACAGAATATAGAGGTAATTAGAATTTTTTCAGTGCATGACTTCAAAAGTCATCAGAGCTCTGTGGCCACTAAATACTCCCCATGCTACAGGCTTGTTCCAGAATCTGAACTTTGGTACAAGAATGCTTTGTTATTCTGTGGGAGCAAAGGGGTTACCCCATTTTCTGTTCTCTGTACCCAAGAGTGGAATGTAGCTATCGAGTGATGCTTGGCAGAATCTGCAGACGGCTTGAAACGACAGCTCCCGGAGAGGTGTGAAGTTCCCCAAGTTACACTGCTAGGCACTTAAGTAGCATAATTGCTTCACTGCTGATCATTTTATCAAAAACACTCCACTTCAGTTTCCTTATTTCATAGTCTCTGTTTTGTCCATTTTTCAAGATTCAAAGAACTTGGTTTCATTTCTGCACGCTGATATCCGTGTTCTTCTGTGCAGAATTTGCAATGCAGAGTAGAGACAACTTGTGAATACAGTATAAGAATCAGTATTCTTGATTGCAAGCAGCGTGTTTATAGTCACTTGTTTGCTCTCTGTAGCTTTGAAAACACAGGGAGTAAGCAAGGTGCCTTTTATGCTGCTTTCGAGTTCAATGGCACCTAGAAGATCAGTTTTCTTCTTTTCAATTGTGATACAAGCTCATATATAGCCTAAAGTTTTGTTGAACTAAGCATTGTATCAAGGCGCTTTACGGAGTCAGTGTTACAAATGGTGGGAAGCTTCTAGAGAGTAGAGAGCCATTTCATCAGCTACCTTAACGAGTCTATTTCATTGGAAATCATGACTGCTACACATAGTTCTTGCTTGGTTTTCAGCTTGTGGTTGGGGGATAATTGTGTGTCCATGTTTATTTCATGTTGAAATAACTGTTGAAAGAACTGGTGGGATCAACTTACTCAGGATTTGGAAAAGTCCAGTTAATTTCTCTGCCCTAGAACTTAAGAACAAATTAGTCAAGGTTTTTCTTTTGCTTTGCACTATTAAGTTTGCGTATACTCCAGATGCGAAGCTTCTCTTTCATTTAGAACTTTTTTTTTATTTACAGGTCAGACTCCTTTAGGGGATTTGTTGATTACTGCTTACAGAAAATACCTCAGGAAAGGCCATCATCAACAGATCTGTTACGGGTAATTTTTCAAATCTTTTTGAGAAATTTAGGAAAAATCTGTTTGTCTACCAAAATAATTCTAAAGATGGTAAACAAATATTTGCCCTTTCAAAAAAAAAAAAAAGGTTGGTTTTGCTCTCATCTGAATCAATAGAATTTTGGGGTCTTCTGAAGAGTATTTTAGGCTGCAATATTTTAGGCTCTTTAACTGTTTCCTCACTTTGCCTGTTATGTCAGTCTCAATTCTCTTTAAACATGATGGTCAAGAGTCGAACTACTGGAGAAAAGTAGAAGTAGGCTGCAGACAGTTACACTGTCGAGTGAGGAGTTATTTGGGGTAGCAGCCCAGCACCCTGCTCCTTTTACACCCCATAGCTCTGCAGAGGTTACATTTGTGTTAGAGAACTTGCAAGCCTCATGGGGTAGTAGTGTGAGTAACGGGATTTTTAGCTGAAGGAAGGACCTGTCAGCAGGAGGGGGATAGAAGGATTTAATATTGATTTTTATTTTCTTATTAATTTTTTTTTCCAGGACAATGCTGTACATACTTTAACTGAAAGTATTATCAAGGACAAACAGGTCTAGAGCTAGGTTAGCTAAATCTGTGCTGCAGAAGTGCATTCCAACCAATAGTTTTCTGTGTAGGTAGGACTTAGGAACGTGTTTCCGACTGCTTTGATGAAGAAGGAATTTTCACCAGCCTCTGTGCTATACTGTGCTGTCAGTAGGATGCCCTGAATTGTGACCGTGCTGCACTGTGTGGTCTCTGAAAGAGCAGACAGTAATGGGGGAGGAAAGTGGAGGCAACCCTGTTCGCCCTCTAAATGGGGGCAGAGAGAGTGGAGAAACTATAACTTGGTGTAGCGTGTGTGAAACGAAGACCTTTCTGGAGCAGTTATGCAGTTTTGTGTAAAGTAATGTAACTTGTTAACTTGCTGATGCTCCTTTTTTTTTTTTTTCTTCTGCTTACCTTCCCCAGTAAGGAAAAACATTATTTTTCTGTTGTGTAACAGGCAATACTTGCTACTAAGCTTATATGCAGTTTCAGTAAGGTTTAAGGCTTGTAATTTGCTACAGGCTTTCTCTGTGGAAGTGATAGAAAAATCTAAAAAGTCATTTTAATTGCTACTCAAATCTAGACTTAATCAGTCTTCATAAGATGCATAGTCAATAGCAAATCTTTTGCAGATCTGGTAGTACTTTGAGAATTATACTCCACATGATCAGAGGATTGAGCTCTTAATAAAGACTTACAGATAGTAGCTGATTATTTAAAGGAACATGGGTATTAGAGATGGAAAGAGACTGGGTGACTTATGTATATCTTCTGGCCAGAGCAAGATTGTTCTGTGTGGGGTGCTCTGACCTGTCCTGTCTTGTCTTTTTTTGACAGACGCAGATGAATTTCAGGAAGGTTATCTTGACCTTTTTTTCTCTAGTGATGCTAATGTGAGCATGATTAATTCTTCATCTGTTCATACCTTTTGAATATGTATCTTTTCGTGATCTTTCTGCCTGATCTCAGTTCAGGTCTTGGTTTTGCTCTATTCTTGTAAATCATTCATTTGGGCCTTTCTGATCCACTTTTTGGTTTGGTTTTTTTTTTGTCTAAAGTTCCTCTGACTGGACGGGCATTTCTGGCACTAATACACGTATCATGAAACATTACTCCAGGTGTGGTTACATGGGAGCTGGTAAAGGCTGGCTTGGCTCGGCTCTGCTCTGTGGTGTTACAATAGGAGGTTGTTCTGTGTTCTTTTGACTGCTGTGTGGTGCAGAAGTCCTGATGAATTTATTGATTAGTGCCAACTGTAGATCCCTCTTCATATTATTACTTACCAAACATACTCTGCATCTATTTTTTTTTTGTTGTGTATTTCCAAACATCATATTTTTTTCAACTTCTTTCTCTAGTCATGCAGTGTTGTATTTCTATCTGTGTTTCTGATCTCCATTTTCCAATCATTTCTTTGTCCTAGATGGATTTTGAGCAATTCCTCTTGATTCATTAACATCTTGTAATGTGTTTGCTTCTTTTCTGTATTCATGCATCATACTTAGCTGTTAAAAGTAGCACTAAAGGGTAGGCCTAGGTTAACTTCTTCCCCTAATCAAACCACCAAAATCAAAAGTTGTTTCTATTCCTTTTAATAGTTTCTATACTGAACCCAATTAATTAGAACTTGTTTTGGAAATAACTGTATCATTTTTGAAAGTGCCTTGTACAGGTTCATAATTGCCAAGAGCATGTAGGAGGGGGACCTGTGCTGGGAGTGATGTGTCCAGAGTTTGCCAAAGTTCTGTCACGGAATTGTAAATCAGTTCCAGTTTAAGTCATTGGGTTTCAATTTACCCGAGAAGTATAGGAACGGCTTGTAACTCCAACGGCTTTGTGTTTGGGAAATTCAGGAGCAGCCTTCCGTTAGAAGGTAGGGATGTGTGAAATCCTGTCCAGCCCCTTTTCCATCAGGCTTTTTTTTTTTTTTTTTCTTCCTTTTAAGTATTTCCTTTCTTTAAAATTGATTAGTGGCCCTGCTATTCCTCTGGTTGCCGTACATAGCTGCTAGTGAGAATTGCATGGCATGCTGCTGTTCCACACCAGGTAAACAGGACTCAGTTTTTCCTTAAATATTTGAGCAGAGGAATTGCCAGCTCCATTGAGTGTTTTGCTTAATTTCCACAGTAGGTTAGATTGCAGCTCTGTGTCTACCTGACAGCCTTTTCATGCTGATTTTTGTTCTAAGGCTACCATTCAGCCTTTGTTTTATGGCTTCTCTTGTTGCTCTTTCAGCTCAGTAAAATGCATTATCATGGATGTTTCTGAGCCTCTTGGTTCTTGAAGAGAGAAATCGAAACCCTGCACTCTTTACTGAACAGCTAGCTTTGCGCTTGCTTCTGTCCTTGCTTTAAGCCTGGACCATATAGAATATTTAAGCCTTATGCCTTCACTCTCCAGGTAAAGGCTGATGAACGAGCTTGTTTGTACTCTCTCTTCGGCGCCTGGTATATTTTTTTTTGCTGTGATACATTTGTGCTGTGGCACATAACCAGCGTTTTGTTCTCTGGTTCTGCTTGCAGCAGAACTGCCTGACAGTCCTTTGACCAGCTAATAGGTTTATGTCGTGGGTTTCAGAATGATTCATTCATGGGGATTGGCAGCCTTTCTGCTCTCTAGGAATAGTGTAAGTTCATTGAAGGATATGATTTCTTGAGTACCTTAGGTTGGAGTCTGTGCAAACAATTGGAGCTGAGATCTTATTCTTAAATCGTGTATATTCAGTCTTTTATTTGGTTTTAGACTTTCAGAACAGTACCCTAGATGTTGCCTCCCGCAGTAGCTGTCCCTAAAGCTTGTTAGATTGTAAGACTGAAGATCTTTTTGTCTTTTGAGGGTTTTTCACTTGTGTACAGTAAACAGTGATAGGGCAAATTTTTGTGGCCACATTTCTTAAAAGGAACTGCATTTTAAATGAGGTGTTTGAGAATTATTTCAGTTTCAATTCACTATCCCAGATGAAAATAGTCAAATTACTGTAGTGATACTAAAATACAGTTGAAATTTAAAAAAAAAGAAACAAAACAACAACCAAAACTTACTAATATTTTTCACTTTTAAAATTAAGAGCAATTATAAAATTTGTTTTAAAACTTTTCCCCTGTTTTTCTCAGCTTGCATGACATTCCCAGGAGACTTGAGTTCTCTTAGTCACTCTTCCAGCCAACTGGCTACCGGCCTTTAGACTAATCTCTTCCTCCCTTTGAGTTGGTTTGGCTTTTTTATTGCGGTTTGGAGAAAGTGTACAAATTAAGTCCTTTCAGCCATCGTTTCTTAATGTTGCACAGTACCTAGCAGAGGGGTGCATACATCTTTTATATGTAATTTATACAATTAGATAATGCAAGTAAGCAGTCAGAATTGTATTCACATTATGCAAGAGCCTTTTGGTTTGATTTTCACTTTTGTGCATCTGCCCTGCAGTTTGCATGTGGTCTCAATCTAATATTTGAGTAGTGATTGAATATGAGGCCTGTAGTCTTTTCAGTGAAATTAGTATTTGCACTGTTAAAGAATATGCATAAACAAGTAGACACTCGACATATAGAATGGTTTTAAGTTCAGGATCATCGATCCAAATACATTACTGCTTTCTAAAAATTATCTACAATGAGATAAAAATGGTTACCCTTTTTCTAATCATAGATAAGCTGCAGGTTGTTACTGTTTACAGAGTAATAAATGGTGGTTATCTGTGTTGAGGAGCAGAAATTATTCATTTTGCTTCTGTGTTAAATGATGTTTAGTACTTTTAGCTATAATTCAAAAATAAACATCATCACTACTAGCAAAAAATTGATACTGAAATGACTAGCTGTCCTCATTAGCAAAACTCAAATGTACAACAGTTTGAATTCAATTAAAAACAAGAAATAAGCCTGTGGCATGATACTTTGTTTATTTACAAATCATTAAAAGAAGATCAGCTCATCCTTTCAACTTTTCTATGTGCAAGTCTCCTGTTTTAAGGAGGACTGGCTTTCATGTATGGGTTACTCCAGTTACAGTTGGATGTATTAGCTCTTGAACTTGAAGGATGGCATCACATCTAAGGTAGAGATGCTGTTCCCTGTCCTGTGGGACCCCGAGTTCACCAGGTGTGGAAAGAGCTGTGAGGCCAAACGGGCAGACGTGACCCTCCTGAGAATTTCTTTGCAGGTAGGGCCCGGCGGTGGAGGCTCTCTAACAAAAGGCCATTGTGGCATTTGCATTGCAGGGTAGAGAACAACTTTCTTCCCATTCCTTTCTTTCATTGTTAATGTTTCTAGAAATGTGCAGAAGATGATGTTTGTGCCTTCAGGCCATCTCCTGTGATACATATTAAGCAACATACCCAACTGTAGTGATGCCAGAATTTTGGCAAGTGTATACTCAGACTGTCTACTTTAGTCAAAGGTTAAATGGGAAAGCTGCAAGGCTTTCATACTTTACTGCCAGTTGTACAGTTCAGGAGAAAGTATCTGATAAATCAGAGAAGAGTCTTTAATCATGTACTTAAATTCCATTTAAATCTGCATTTAAAACCTGTGCTTCTAGTATATCCTTAGCAGGACTTAGTAAAAAACTGATTTTACTTTAACTCTGGCTACAAATCCTTTAAGTATAAACAAACCTTGCGGTCTTCTTACTGGTTTTATGTATGAATCAGAATAGACAGATGCAGCGTAAACCTTTGCATGTAGCTTAAGCAGGTAGTCTTGCATAATCAGGATTGATTCTTCTTTGTCCTTTATGCGTTTTGTTCATTTTAAAGTCCTATGCCTTGTAAGGTTTGAAGTCACACTGTCTTGTACCTTGTACACCTCAAGTGAGTGAGCTCGGGAAGGGACAAATTAGCTGTTGCCTGGAGAGCTCAGAAAACCTGACCCTGGTCCAAACTGTTTTACTCCAGCCAGAAAAGCGAATCGGGGAGTTAGGGCTAAAGAGAGCTTGTGAAGGGTCAGCCGGGGCTCACACCTCTCCTTCCACTACCCATCTTCTCTCGCTACTGATGTGCCTGTGTGCATGCGTACACACGCACACAAGTTTTAAATAGTGAAGTAGTTTTTGCCTTACTTCTCTGTATGCTACATTTAATTGAGTTCTGTGCTTAAGCAGATCTTCTGACTTTTGCACAAAACGTTTTGCAGTCTACGCTTCAAAACTCATAGCGCATAGCATGATCAGTTTGGTTATTTGACGTAGTGATGAGTACGGTCAGTGTAATCAGTGCTGAGTGTGTTTGGAATCTTTCATAGTGGGTATTACTAATTATTGAATATGAACAGACCGATTACTGAATATGAACTGTCATTTCAGGTGTCTCTTAAAAAAAGTCACTGTGTCCTTGTTTTTACATCAAACATACTAGTGTCATGTCTGAAACCATGTGTTTTATTTCCTCTAATTTAGCATGATTTTGTTCGCCGAGACCGACCACCAAGGGTACTAATAGACCTCATACAAAGGACAAAAGATGCAGTACGTGAACTGGATAACCTTCAGTACCGGAAAATGAAGAAAATCCTTTTCCAAGAGACACGGAACGGCCCACTGACAGAGTCTCAAGAAGAGGAGGAGGTACTTTTATTTTGTTACCTCATTTGCACTGTTACAAATAATTTTAGGGCAAGTGAGATGTTCCTGTCCTTAGGGGGGCAGAACAAGCACAGCCTAGGTGAGGATGCAATCCATGTTGTTGGAATATTGTCTCGATCAGCAGATATATAGGGTAGGATAATGAGTGACAGTAGCCTTTACTCGGTGTTAGATATGCGTTTATTGGCAACTTTGAAACCTTGGGTTTTTTCAAATGGTGGCCTTTCTTCTGAAAGCTTTAGGGAAGAAACTCTCTTGGAGGGAGATTCTCTGTGAGAAGAAAGTGGCTCACAGCCTGTGTGAAGGAGGGTCTGTTGATAGTCCAAGCTTTTCAGTCTCAGAAGCACAGTCAAGACCACTTCATTAATGTTAATATTTTTTCAATTACCATAACTTTATTGTAAAGTAATTAGCCTATCATGAGCTGAAAAGCAAATCACCAGATTGGTAAGATTTTTTTTTAAATTCCTAAAGAAAAAAGATTGAAGACATAAAATTCAGTTTCAGTTTAAATCTTACAATAAACAACCCACTTAATCAGTGTATGATAATTGACACTAACTGTGGCTTAGAGAAGGAAACCAGTCATTTTTCAATTGATGAGATTAGATGGAAATTAATGTCATTTGGTGCAGGCACATTGGATAAATAAATCCGTGGCTGGTTCTCAACAAAAAAAATAGGCAAGGTGATGTTTATACTCCTTTTTGCTGTGCTATAGCAAGGTAATACGTAGTGAGATGCCCAAGTTCAGCATATATTCAGGGACTCGGTTTTGAGGTTTGTGTATGTCAAATGTTCCTTTAAGGCTAAACTAGAGCTCTGGTTTAAAAAATGGGCGAGCCTGGGCGTCAGGTAGGAGACCATACAGGAGGAGGGGACTGGCACTTAGCACTGTCCTTCACATTGAAGGAGATGCACAGAAGGAGCAAGAACTGTGATTAAAACTACAAAGTGCTTCTGTTCTAACCCTCCAGCTAGCCAACTTCTAAACCTGGAGCTTAGTTGTTGGGACGGGGAGAGGGGGGATTTGTCAGATTTTTGCACTGAAACCTTCAAGCTTTGTCCACCTGTTAGGAGAGTGATAGGGTAGGAAAGGGCAAGGGAATGTGTTTCGCACTTGACTGTTCAGCAGATCCAAGCTCAACAGCTAAGTGGGATACATGTGGTAGTAGTTGACTCCAAGATGTATCTTCTGTTTCTCCTGTCCCCACCTCTCAAAAAAGGGGGCAGAAAAGAGATTGTATCTCTAGGAATTAACACTCTAATAAAGCTCACACTCTGCACGTGCACAGCATGCTCTGCACTGCATTTTACCACTGAGCTTGTGTACCACAAAGTAAGGTTGTATGCTCATGTGTATCACTAACTTGGCAGTGAAAGGAAAACACAGCACTTGTTTCAGTTACAACTTAACTGATTAACAGAAGCTGCTCAACTGTAAATGCCACAAGATGGTTCCTTTTTCTACCTTAGAAAGTCTAAGGTGGAAAAGGAGCATTACAAATCTTTAACACTCAAAATACTACTAACGCTTTCCTCAGACCTCCTGCAAGAAAGTTAAGGTCATTTGAAAAGTATTCAAGTCAGGAAGTCAACGTTAAGGTTGCATATGCAATCTCATCTCTGTCCTTTGTGCATATACATTCATTAATTACATAGCCATATCCTCATCTCAGATGCTTCATTATGTTATTTCTTCTGCAACTTTATTTAAGCATTCTGGAAATATTTTCATGTGCATATGTTCTCTGTAAAATAGTATTATTTTGGATTTTAAGTGCTGTTATACAGGCTCTAAATGATCTGCTGATTGCTTAAAAAATAATCATACAATCAAATACAAATCTGTCAAGTCTGTCAATTTTATCTTTCTGTCGGTTTCCAACAAAATGAGTACCCTGTTAATTGATTTGTAATGTAATTCTCCCCAAGCTCACTTTGGAGGCCAGGACAAACTGGGTGCGGTAGCAAGCCATTCATTTTGGTGAGTCAAGGCTATTTCAGACCAGGAGCTGAAGTATGTTCGGAGTTCTCAGTCCTCACTATGAACTCCTTGCAAGCCTCTTCAGTGCCACTAGTTAATTATAAAGGACTCCATAAATTCTCTCAGTCAGTCCAGACTAAGCACATATTCTGGGATTACTGGGTATAACTATGCAACAAGAAAAAAGGATGCTAACTTCTGATATTTGTCTGTAGAATCAAAAATATGTCCTATACGAGGAATATTTATATACATATGTCTAAGTAGATCACAACAGTTTTAATCACTGTAATAATGCAGGCTCTTCTGAGTCAGCTGCTTAAAGGTGAATGAAGAATTTACCTTGGCTGAAAACACAAGGTCAGAGGGATTTTTAGCTTAACAAAATGTAATTGCTGACTGCTTGGGACATGGAGGTTAAAACCTCTACACCTGTTAAGCACCATGTGATAGTTATCAAGTCATAAACAAATGGATTCATTATCTTACATCTTTTCTGATGCATTGTAGCATACCCTGACTTGGAACATTGTTTTAATACAAACTTAGATTGCTCCTTTTAGTTACAAGACTCCTTCCGCCAGCCATCCATTATTCCTGGATGTCTCCTATTCAAGCCCAGACTTAACTGATATGTGGAAAAAACTGGCTTGATGCCTGATGTAGTAAGATTGCAGGGGAAAAGGCAAAAGCTAACTGCCCCATATGGAGTATTTCATAACCCAAGCAGCCTTGAGAAACGTAGTTGCCAAAATAATGAGCAAAGAACCTTTAACTCTGCAGAGTGGCCTTTAAAACAAACTTTGGGCACTGCAGGCACATGCTGGGCAGGTGATCTCATGCAGTATTTGTAACTGATGCCCCTTGTTTTATAGGACAGTGAGCATGGATCAAACCTGAGTAGGAAGATGGACAGTCTGGGCAGCAACCATTCCATCCCAAGTATGTCTGTGAGCACAGGCAGTCAGAGCAGCAGTGTGAGCAGCATGCAGGAGGTCCTGGATGAGAGCAGCCCTGAACTGGTCATGATGCATAGTGACGAGAGCACAATTAATTCCACTTCCTCCGTTGTTCATAAGAAGGTATGTTCTCTGGTGCTCTCCATAGCTTCTTGCAGTCCCTGCTATTGCTCATGTTGGCTCGCCCGCGTAGGGCCCAACGATCAGTGTGCTGTGGTCTTGTGCTGAGCCATCTGCTGAGAGCAGGAGCTGGTGCCGGGCTTGCCAGAATCAAGTTCTGTGTGTTTTTTTTTTTCTTTAAAAGCTAAACTGCATTTAAATAACCTCTGAAAATAAAAAGAGGCCGCTGATGAAAGGTAGCGCTGTCAGTGTCTAGGCAGGGTTCACGCAGACTTACTGCATGCCTCCTTACCCAGCCCTGCATGTGCACTTCTTCATCTCTGCTTCTAACATCAGTCCTTGTTTCCTTGTGAATGATTGTACTGTATTATGTAGTATGGTGACAAGTGGTCATAGCAGCTAAGCTAACCATTTACCAGTCACAATGTATGATTAAAATCTGCTTGCACTTGGATTTCCCTCATGAGAAGTGGAAGTGTGCAGAACTTTGGACCCTTCCCACGAGGTATGTTTTGAGTCAAGTTCCACTCAATGCTTTTCTGCTCTTTTGCTGCATGTTGTGATCTGTTGTTGCCTGTTGTTTTCTTAGTTCTAGATATCCAGCTAAGTTGTCCAGCTGTAAGTCAGCATATAATCTAAGATTGTTTGACTAAAATAGTTTTAGCTTGGCCTTAGCAGTGTCATTTGCTAGTGGGCAGTAAAATATAGGTTGGTTGTGTGATTGCATTTGCAAAGAGCTTCAAAGTGTATGTATGCTTTTTGCCAGAGGAGCTAAAACATTACAGCAGCATGAAAAGTATGAATTTCTCATTTGTAGGGTTACAGCAAAGCGTGGTTCTAAATAACCAAATATTTGCAAGCAATTTTCCCCATTTTTGTGTAATTGAATATTGAAGCGCTTATAAAAGGGAGCTCTCAGGAAATTTTGTTTTCAACAAAAGATTGCCTTGCATATTTAAAGATACTGGCAGATAAGTTGCATAAGTTTCAGGGGTTTGCATCTTTCTCAAATACATTCGTAGTAGCACCTTTTGAGAGAGACCCTTCTTAAAAAACAGTGGTAGGTACAAAATGCCATCCTGAAGAACCATCTTAAATGAGGAGCAGCACAACTGATTGTATGTTCTGGGTGGTTATAGTTGGAGCTTTTTCTCATTTTGTGTAGGCTTCAGAAATGTGTGTTAATTTTGATTTTACATTGTTAAAGAGTCATATTTACGTATGCATTAAAATAGAAGTTTGAGGAATTGATTTACACAACAGTCATATGTTATAATATTACTGACTGATCAGTGTCATTACAGTTGATGAAAACAAAATGTGAGCCACTCCCATCAGACATAAATTGCATTTGTGAAAGAAGTAGAGTTCCTGCTTGTTTTAAGAATAATATTTCATTTTGTAGTGATTCTATGACACTTCTAAAGTACAAATACATGAAGATTTCTGAGGCTGTGAATTTAGTCCTCTTGGACTTCTGCGTAGCTGTTGTTTTCTTGAGATGAAGACATTCAGTTGAGTAGAATGCGTAAACATGGAAGTTTTTGTTATCTGGGTTGGAAAAACAGGGTTTCTTGTACACTTGTAACTGAAGTATTGTAAAAGAAATCACCTGTAGATCACTTAACACAGGTGTTTTAGGGTAATCTTGGAAGCAAAAAACCCAGACCTGCACTGATGGTCTTTACAAAATAGTTAAAAATTGGGTGTGATTACTGATTCTTGCAGCAGAGTAGATACCTTCTCAATTGGCAAATGTTACCTTCCGCTGTATGTATGCATAAGGTAACTTCAGACTATGTGTAGCAGGACGTATTCCAGTCTGCAAATACATTGTTTTAATTTAGTACATGATTTTTTATTCTTTGCTACTTTGGGGAATGCAATTTTAAATGGAAAACTGCTTTGTGTATATTGTGTATATATTAATACATGTGAAAAGACTAAAATTGGAACAGGACATTTCAGGGGATTTATATACACATACATCCCACTGTATTTTCAAGGTTAAGTTCCTTATTCTGAAAATACTTCAATTTGTCTTTGTGCTTGCTTTAACTGTGTTTCTGTAAACTGTGATGAAGTTGATCCACACAACTTGATTTTGTTCTAGCAGGTGAGAAGTAGGGAGTGCTGAGTTTGGTAGCACTCTGGAGCCTAATCACAAACAAAATGGAAAGAACCTGGGGTTCAAGTTTAAATTAAGCTTTTGTTTTGCATTTAATCAGCCTTTAAAGGCTAAAAAGAAAATACTGATGAACATAATTAGCCAGCTGTCTCCATTATGTGGGCATAGGGTCACATACGAGATTGTTTTGACATGGGTCAAGTCGAAGTGTTGTGTAAAATTATGGTATTCCACAAATGTGTTAATTAACAACCTCCAGATGTACCAGACTCTGTAAAGTGACCAGGATGGCAAAATTGCCGAGACTGTTGATGTTTTCTAAGGCTCAATGCTCTAAGTGTCAGAGGCCTTTTGATTTCTTTGGACTACAGCTCCAGAATGTCATGTGCAATTGTAAAATGTAGGATGAAAAAGTCTGTGGTCATGTGTGAAATACAGTTTCCAGCCTTCAGTGCTTCAGACAGCTGCCTGGTGCGAAGAGCCAGTCTGGAGTGGCATTTACTTGGTGTAATTCAGGAGCAGACCTTGGGCTCTCGCAGCATCACCTGTGTAGTGCTAGGCTGGGAGAAGCTTCGAGGATCCCCATCTCCTGGCATCTATACTGTGATCAACTACTCTGAGACAGAGGCAAAGCGTAAGAAACTGATGCAGGTAAGGCTGATGTAGTAAAAGCATTTGTAAATGCTCTTTTTATTTTTTTAACAGCTGCTAGCTGGCTGTAACTTCCAAAAATGTTTTGTGGTCACAGAGTAAGTGAAATGACCTGCTTCTGATCTAGTTAACTTTCACTGGCTATAGGAGTTAATGATAGCCAAGATGCTTGGGTTTTGCCTGACAGAGAGTAATATTCATAATAAATCCTCCATGAAAAGCAGGCACAGCCTCACTCCTTCCACAATACAAAAGCTTTCGGACAGCAGTAGAGCTTCAGGTTTCTAAACTTGTGCTTAGAACAAAGGTGACTGCCACCTGTCAGCAGAGTAAAACTAGTAGAATGGAAGAAAAATCCCTGGACAGGAAGAAAATAATAGTAATAAAAAGCCCTAGCTGAATGTGTAGCTTTTAATGTAACTTAGTTTATAGTTGTGTCCTAAACTCCTGGGAGGAAAAAAATTGCAAAAATGTCTGCTACTCATGCAAGAAGCCTACATCCGCCTTTCCTGGGATCTCAGTCCATCCTTAGGATCAAAGACTGCTTCCTCAGGAGGATGCCTTAATCGCCAGCAAATTCTTTACAGGAAATTCAGATGTCCAGCTTGGATGAGCTGTCCTGCTAGGAACTTTTCCTTGCTCCTTTGCAGGTTTCAGATTGGTGACATCCCCCATGCAAGTCTCAATATGATCAGTGTAAGAGTTTGATTTTCTAATGTCTCTCTTTTGAAGACAGTTAACATAACTGTGCTTCTCCATCCAAGAATCATCTTACCTACAGACATGCATTCTCATGTCCATCTCCTGTTGGGAGCTAATTCAGTTGTTCAGCTGCACAGGTTGAGAACTGAAGAGTAAATGAAAGCTCTAATGCAAACCCAATTGTATCTGAGAGCGCAAAAAACAAGACAAAATGGGACAAGGAGTTAAACTCCAAATACACTGTGCTTCAAAGACACATAACCCAGACTTTAAAAGCAAATAGGTATCAGTTAATTCATCTTAAAATGAGGATGAAGATTTTGGCTCCCTAAGAATATAGGCATCAGCTGATGTATCGTAGGTAGTTTGTCATCTGCTTTGTTCAACTGCTGGTGTATGTCAGTGTGTGTACAGGTGGCTTCCCAGAAATATTATTTTGTTGTCCTAAATGAATATGCCAAGTGGTAGGATTTAGAATGCTCCCACATGGTATTATTTAATTTCCATAAAACTTTATAATAGTAAAAAAGGTTGTTCTCTTTTAATCTAATAAACAAAAAGCCAGTACGGTATTGTTTTGTTCAACTGCAATATAGAGTTGTTGCTGTTACTTCAACCTTAAAATCATCAGTACTTACGAAGATGAAACTTGAGCAATAAAAATGTCAGGGAAATCTTCTGATTAAAATCTAGTTTATAACAAAAGGTTGAAAAGAGGGTGTTCATAGTTGATCATCACAAATTCTTGCCCAATGACTGTAATAAAAACATACTTCTGTAATAACTGTTGCAACTTGAGTGACTTTCCAAATCCATTAAATAAACCTGCACGTGTCGCCTATCACTGCCGTGATTAATATGCAGCATTCGTGCTCTGGCATGGCGTTTCTACGTGAGTTACAGCTGAGCCAAAGCTGAGGGTGTTTTCCTACATATCAAGATTTATGATTCATACTTGGAAAAGATGTTGTTTTTATGAGATGTAAAGGATATTTAGGTAATGACTTACTGAGTTTTGGCTAGCATGTGCTGGCAGTGATGACCCCTCGCGTACCTTCTGGAATCATGTCAAGCAGGTTGGTGACATGAAGTCTTTTCTTGAAAGACCCTTGGTACTTAAATCTCTCCGTAGGTTATCAAGGCATTTAGTGCAATGTATTAAAATGAACGATGGCACACTGTTGTTTTCCTTGCTCTTTAAATTCTTAGAAGGAAGGGATTTGCTGCATTTCCATTGAAGTCCTTACTATGGCTCAGAAATTGCCTTTCCTATTTGTCTAGGAAACTGGCAGTCCTTTCCAGTTAGTGAATCCTCTTGTGTAAACAGTGTTTGTGAAGGTTTTTATTTGGTGTGCATAACAAAAAATGCACTGTGATGGTGAATGTTCCTTTTGAGGTGAAAGTTTGGATTTTTTAGCTTTAGGCTAGTCCAGTGTGATCAGGGTTTGCAGTATGTTAGTTTCTAAATCAGCTGCTGAAGACGATGGGACTCCTTTCTCTGTTTGTATTTTGTTAATTCTTGTGTTTGATGCTTTGTCAGTGCAAGGGTTGCTTCAGCCACATGACAATATTATATACTGAAAAAATGTAAATATCAAATGCAATTTATAGATCTGTCTGCCCGGTTTTGCTGTGATTAAAATCGGAAGCAAAATTCTCATTAATTTTTTTTTCTTAGGAAATTTTTTTTTTCCTGTAGGAAAAAAATCAACTCCTGTCTACCTACTGAGTTGTCTTCTGGTTGCTTCTATAGCTTGCTTGTTCCAATTGTCTTCTGAGCAGGTATTTTATTCACCTAGGCAGTTTTGTTGCAGCAATGTGTTTGTGTGGGGTTTTTTTCCCTTTGTTCCCAAAACAAAAAATTATCTGATCAGTGTAATTATTAAGCGTTATCCAGAAGGAATCTAGTCAGAGTATCTTGAACATAAAATGGAGATACTGTTAGCAGCATGCTGTTAGTGTTGCTCTTAAATGCATGGCAACGGTGTTGAGCAGATATTCCTGAGACGTTGCGCTGGTGTTGGGGGCAGGGGATGGTAAAGCCCTTTTTTCAGTGAGGAGGATGAAAAGACAGTGTGTGGTACAACTGGCATGGGACTCTAGAGAGCAAAATTCAGGTTCTTACTCTGTCGGGTGACCTTGGGCAAGACTCATCGGTTTGAGCAGAAACCCATGAGCATTTTAAGATTCTCAGACAGTACACCACTGGTAGTCATTTAGATACCTAGCTGGAACCCACTTGAATCAATTTGTGTCTGAACAAATGTTCTGACTGCTTCTCTGTATTTCTATTTAAGCAGAGATTAGCTTCCACAAGAACAACTTTTTTTTTTTTTTTTTTTTAGGTTACTTATTAATCCATAATATATGTAGGAGTCCTGCCTTTTGGGCTTTTTCATTGTTTTTGAGAGACTTGCTCTTTAGCATCTCTTAAGTAACTGGAAGCTCCACCAGCTCTCTGATCAGATAATACTGTAGAAATGTTTGAGAGTTTTTGTCCTGGCAAATATGATCAGCAATTTCAAAGCCAACACCGAGCCAAATACCCCCATTTGTTGTGGTCAACCTGAAAACTGTTTATGTAGCAGATAATACAGTCAGAAGAACAAATGATTTCTTTAGTAGGAAGCTGAAGACTCTAGATTATTGACCCTAAGCAGAAGGATTTTAATGGTTTAATATGAGTTGTGATCTGAGCATGCCTGAAATTATATTCATAAGGCAAATATTGCAATAAACACAGAAAACAGATGGAAAGTGAAATATGCACGGAAGCTACATTACTTTAAAAACAAACCAATGTTTGAACTGCAGACCTAGGGCTGAGAGATACCCTGACCCAAACTTGATGAGGTTTTGGGGTGCTTTCCATCACATTTTACTTACTGAGTAACTTGAGCTGAGGTGACTGTTTTGCATCTTTGTTTCCCACAAATCTGGAGCTAAAAGTTTGAAAAAAAATTTCCTGATTTGTACCAACATCTGCAAGGAGATGTGATTGCAGTGGGAGAATAAAATAAAATAAAAAGAGCAGGAATCTGTTTTCTGGGTTTGTAGGTAGATGTCCATTGTAATAGCCATCAGTCATATTGTCTGAGGAAGGTTGGTGGAGATATGGCTACTCTTAGGTTTATTTATCTTACATGTCTCTGTTTACTGGCAGTCTCTGTGGTAGTGTAACTTGCTAGATTTGGTAACTCTTCATGTCAAGTGATTTTATTTCTGGTAGCATGACAGCTTTTCTGAAAAATGTTTTGCCTATTAAGGTTTCATGGGCTTATTTTAGAGTTAATAGTTGTTGCCTGCCTGATGCAGAAGCCTCAGATCCCAGATTAAAGGGGTGCCAAGGACAACCACTGAGTGTTTTGTCCGCTTGAAATTGGTCCTTTTGCTTGCTCAGTTGCAAAGGAATTTTCCCATTCCTTGCCCAGCTCAATTTGAAATGGAGAATGCAGTTAATTCACATTCCTGAAGGGCAATTAGATTCTGCTGTGAGCTTCTTATATGCACTGAAGTAACTAGAAGTCCCATAAAACAAGCCCAGGATGACATTCTGCCCTCTAAGAATCCACCTCTTCGATGACAAAAAGTAACCCTCAGATTAATTTTCCCATATAAGAAGTAATTACAATTTCAACTTGCCATTTTAGGTGGTGTTTTGGAGAAATCAGAATGCCCATTTTAAGTGTTTCCCCCCGGCCCCCAGTGATTTGCTGCTTCTCTGGTTTTAATATTTGACATTCACCCTGGCATATTAATGTGATGGAGAGAGGGAAGATGGTCC
Source organism: Fulmarus glacialis (assembly GCF_000690835.1). NCBI lineage: Eukaryota > Metazoa > Chordata > Aves > Procellariiformes > Procellariidae > Fulmarus > Fulmarus glacialis. The sequence continues at coordinate 2,464 of NW_009191021.1, read as the reverse complement.
AGGGATTGGGGTATTGCTAGCAGACCTTAGGAACCTTGTACGTTCACATGTGCTGCTGCAGGCTTTGTGTATGACCATGGGAAATATTTGTCCTGTTTCCACCTTAATTTGATACCTACAGTAGAGAAATAGTAGATCCTGTGTACTATCATTTCTCTTCAGTCCTCCATGGTTCAGACGGATAAGTCTTGTATAGATCTTGACCACAGGACTTTTTTATTGAGTTTTATTTTGTATATGAGGTGCTCCAGTTTCAGCCTGTAACAAAGGAGTTCCCTTTTGCAGTTGCTGACTCCCTTCCCCTTGCTCCAGCTTGCTTCGTACCAGTGCATTCACACGACCCTGTGTTTGCACAAGCCCCAGACAGCCAGGTTTTTCTCTGCAGAGCTGCTTGTTGGAGAGCGAGAGGCCAAGTTCAGCGTTGCTTCTAGCACTGCCCCTTGCCTGGCTAGGGGGCTGTTGTACCAGAAGGCTCCAAAACACATCAGTAGAAATACCAAACTAAAAGGTGATGTTAGTAGCCAGCCCATCTGCTCTGGGTTATCTGGGGTATCCCCGATTGTACTTCACAGAGGCCTTCTTACACCTCCTTGATAGGCAAGAGTGCTGCAAAGCTGTAGAAAACTTGGGATTGATATTCTTCCAGTGAAGCCACGAGTCCAATTAAACTGAGTGATACTGTTAAACTTTAAACGTTTAATCAGTATTTTTTTGGTATGACTGTTCTAGAGCCTAAGACATACGTTTCTCAGGAAAGTGTGCAAGTCTGAGAGCCTTGCCTGTCATATGAACGTGTACAAGTTGAAAATCTAAGATCAGCCCAACTGCCAGTAATTGCCCTTCTGTAACACTGCCTTCCCCCATTAACACAGTGCAACAAAAAGTCCAGTATAAGGATGACCAGTATAAAATGAAACTGCGACTTACTGCGTTCTGTGGTCCTACTACTTCTGTGGAGGACTGTCGTTTTTAACTGGTTTAGCTTGTTCTGTCTCCCTCGGGTGGGTACGGAGGAGAGCCGGTGCAGGCTTGGTTCCGTGATGATCTTGGCCGCTGTGCTCTCTCTGTGCAAAGGCAAGTGAAAGGTGAGCGTGGAGCAGAAATGCCTAAAATGAAGGATATGAGAAAAGGTATTGGGTTTAAAGCACTTTAAATTAACATGTCGTTCAGCTCTTTATATCAGCATTTCTGTACCTGTTTGGCTTTTGCTTGACATCATTTACAGAATCATATTGAAAGCGGCTGAATGTGCATGAGTCCGGACTAGAAGCAGCTAGAAATTGAGGACAGCAGAGAGGCAAACAAGTGTCTGCAGAGTGGGAAAGGAGCGTCAATGTGACAGCAGTGTCATGGTGGAGATGCTACTCCGTATCAGCTGGTTTCTCACCATAGGGCTTTCTGACCTTACTGGTGTCTGCTCTGGCATGGCAGGGTGGCAAAGCTGCTTCTGCGCGCCTACAAACACCCGGTGCACGGAGGCAGCCGCTCCCTGAAAGGGTTGGCGTCTTTTATTTGCCTTTTGGCATAGGTGCTTGCAGCCTTTATTTTGCATCCCTGACAGCTGGAAACTTTGATTTAATTCAGGAAGAGTATCAGTTTTCCTTCAAGTTTTTTAGGAGGTGGAACTTGAGGATGGGAGTCATGAAACTGTGGTAGATGGCAGCATGGCAGACGTGCCAACGCTGGCTACCATCACTGCTGCGCTGTGGGGCCCGCGCCACTGGGCAGGCTGCGGTGGTGTCCGGCGGCTGCTCCGTCCTGAAGGCGTAGCCTGCGGGTGCGCTGACTTTTGGCTGTCACCATTTCAATTAGCAAGATTGTGGTGGCATTTTTCACCGGCCTTTCTGATTAGAGTCTCTCCTCTCTACGCTTGACAAGAGCTTTGTTCCGTTGCAAAATTTGCACGCGCCGTTTCGGAGATGCACAGCCGCTCCTCACAAAGCCTTGCCAGCGAGCAAGAGGGAGGTTGCACCAGGAACCATTTGTGCTAAAACCTGTGAGCTGTTGCTTTAAAGGGGGGGAAAAAAAAAAAAAAATCCTTTGTGGGCTGTGGAGAGAAAGTGCTAGAACTGTGCAGGATCATGACTGGAAAGCAGGATCCCTGAGTGGTCACGGAGGCTTCCCTGGTCCTCTCCAGCCTGCCACGGTTTTAGCCAGGATGCTCATCCTCCGCAGCAGATAGCAAACGAGAGACAAAGAAACCCTATCGAGGACGAACCACTCAGCAAAGGGAATGAGGCAAAATGTTGCTCTTGTGTTAAAAGGGAACAGCGTCTTCTTTGCTAGACATGGAAATCACGTTTTTCATGGGATTGCTCAGTTGCAGTGCTTGAACCCGACCTTTCTGAGGAGTCCGATTGCTCTGCATCGCTTTATGCTTTTGAGTCTTTTTTTTGCACATATGTAAAACTGGAGGTTTAAAAAAAAAAAAAACAACACCCAGCCAGGGATTCAGAAGGCATCC
>NW_009191020.1:0-2300 GCF_000690835.1 Fulmarus glacialis | reverse complement strand
AGCACTCGACCTCATCATCACTACCATTGAGCTCTAGACAGTCAAAGCACTCCCTAACATACAGGTCTACCCCACCGCCTCTCCTTCCTCGCCTGTCCCTTCTGAAGAGCTTCTAGCCATCCATTGCAGCACTCCAATCGTGAGACTCATCCCACCATGTTTCCATGATGATGATTAAGTCGCCGCTGCACAATGGCTTCCAGCTCCTCCTGTTTGCTGCCCATGCTGCATGCATCGGTGTAGATGCACTTGAGCTGGGCTACCGATTTCTCCTCCGACATTGGCATGCCGCCCCTAGGCTCTTCTCTAGGGAGCCTGGTTTTATCCCCTTCCCCCTTCGAACCTAGTTTAAAGCCCTCTCGATGAGCCCCGCCAGCTCATACGCGAGAATCCTTTTCGCCCTGTGAGACAGTTGAACTCCATCTGTCCCCAGCAGGCCCGGTGCCGTGTAGACCTCCCCACGGTCAAAGAAGCCAAAATTCCGCTGATGGCACCAGCCCCTAAGCCACGTGTTGATCCGATGAGTTTTCCTGTTCCCTTCAGCATTCTTCCCTGACACTGAAGGGAGTGAGGAAAACACCACCTGGTCTCCCGATCCTTCCACCAATCGCCCCAGTGCCCTGAAGTCCCTTTTGATCGCTTCGGGACTTCTCTCTGCAACCTCCTCGCTGCCAGCCTGTATAACGAATAGCGGGTAGTAATCAGAGGGCTGTATCAGAATAATCTGAGAGAAAAAATTAAGGGGCCTGCCCAGGCCAGTCAAGAGTGCTAGATGGATCAAGCAGCTACTTTCCAATGTAGTGGATTTAGATCCAACAGTAGGGGAATTTTAGATGAGCTCTGTTTACACAAGCCAGGGAAGCAGGGAAAATACCACAGAAAACAGAAGCTAAAAAAAGCATAAAGATTTCTGGATTGTGTTTTCCAACTCAATAAATTATTTTAGACAGTAATTTTTATTTTTTTGGTAAATCTATGGTCTGTTTTTGCCAACAGATGGTACTATTGAACATAGTTCATAAATTTTCAAGGAGCAGAGGAAACTTGTCATTTAAGAGCCAGCAGAAATTAGCAAGTTGATATTCTAAAGTGAGTTAGAGGTCTAAGGTTACAACTGAGAATTAGAAACACCAAAATATCACCTAATCTATCCCTTCTACCCATAACATCTAAACTTCTATATCTGTTACCACTGGAAGATGTTTAGTTTGCTGTAGATATCTAAAGTTGGCTACACCAGTATTACCACAATGTAGTCTGGTTTTGGTCTGGGGTTGGACATGGATGGGAGGTGAGATGCTCCTGGTTCTCATTGGTACCTGATTGGTGGACCTGGTTCCAGGTAAATTTTGCAATAGAAACACGAAGTGTCTATTGTCTACTTGAATGACTGCAAAGGGGGAAAGGGATAAACCCAGGCTCACTAGAGAGAAGCCTAGGGGCAGCCAGCCAATGTTTGAGGGACGGTGTGCTAGCGAGGTCCTTTGGTCTGCCGTCTCAGTGGAGGTAGGGGTTGGAGATCCATGTGGCAGCAAAGATGCAGGGTTATTGGTGTGTAAGAAACCACGGAAGTGCCTGAGAATGGCAATGTAGGAATTAGGGCTTCTTCCCCCAAAAAGGTGGCGGGACCAATAGCCTAACTGAAGTGTATCTACACCAATGTATGCAACATGGGCAACAAACAGGAGGAGCTGGAAGCCGTTGTGCAGCAGGAAAACTATGATATAGTTGCCATCACAGAAACATGGTGGGATGACTCCCACAACTGGAGTGCTGCAATGGATGCCTATAAACTCTTCAGAAGGGATAGGCAAGGAAGGAGAGGCAGTGGGGTAGCCCTGTATGTTAGGGAGTGTTTTGACTGTCTAGAGCTTGATGATGGTGATGATAGGGTTGAGTGTTTATGGGTAAGAATCAGGGGCAAGGCCAACAAGGCAGATATCATGGTGGGAGTCTGTTATAGACCACCCAACCAGGATGAAGAGGCAGATGAAATATTCTATAAGCATCTGGGAGAAGTCTCAAGATCGCTAGCCCTTGTTCTTGTGGGAGACTTCAACTTACCAGATGTCTTCTGGAAATACAATAGAGTGGAGAGGAAACAAGCTAGGAGGTTCCCGCAGTGGGTGGAAGATGACTTCCTGACACAGCTGGTGAGCGAGCCAACTAGGGAAGGTGCCCCGCTGGACCTGTTGTTTACAAACAGAGAAGGACTTGTGGGTGATGTGATAGTTGGAGGCCATCTTGGGCATAGCAATCATGAGTTTTCCGTTCTCAGAGAAGTAAGGAGCAGGGTTAGC
>NW_009191019.1:587-2322 GCF_000690835.1 Fulmarus glacialis | reverse complement strand
GACACGGACCTGGGCCACCACTGACCACAGTGAGGGACACGGATCCGGGCCACAACCGGGGACAGAGGGACAAGAACACACCCAGAGACCAAATCCGGGCCACCACCGACCACATCTAGAGGACGTAGACACGGGGACACGGACGTGACGAAGGGGACACAGATTTGGGGTTAGAAACAATAAAGTAGGAGCAAAAACCAACCTCGAGTCCATCTCTACCTCCCGACCCCGCCCAAATTCCCCCGACCACTCCCCAGAGGTCCCACCCAGGGGTGGGGCGGGGCTTCTTGTAGCCCAACCCCCCCCCAGATACGGCTTCTTGAGGTTCTACAATAATCTCTTTATTGAGGCACTTAAAGAAAAAAAAAAAAGGGGGGGTGGGGCGGTGGGCGGGGACAGGAGACCCCGCCCGCAGAGACGAAGTGGCACGGGGCGGGGACATTCACATATAACAGCGGGAAGTGGGCGGGGCCAAGCCAGTGGAGATGACCTGAATTTTGGCCACCCATGGGTTCCATCAAGTCACCTTAACTCCGCCCCCTCCAAGGAGAGAAGAAGCTGAGGAAGAGTGTGATGGTGGGGACCGTAGTGTTTGTCCCCTGTCCGGTCCCCGAGGGCAGGAGGAGTTGGGGACCCGGGCAAAGGGGTGTCGAGGGTGTCCGACACCCATGGGTGGAGCCCTGAGAAGATGGGAAGGGGAGGGGCCTGAGGGCAACTCAAGATGGCCGCCGGTGGTCAACGCGCATTGAGGAGGACTCAACTGGAAGAGGCCAATCCAAGTCTGGACCGAGCCGAGCACCAGCAGGTCTCCATCTACTCAACCACCAATGATGAACGTAGGTCAGAAACGGGCCAATCGGAGAAAGCCAAGCAACGTTGACTCAGCCAACCAGCAAGGGCGATGCCAAGTCTTGACCAACCCAACTGGGAAGATGCAAATCCAACCTTGGTGCAAGCCAACGGTCAAGCCAGGTCTTGAAGGAGCCAATTGGAAGAGGCCAAGGTCTGGGCTGAGCCAATCACGATGACCCACCCAGGCGTGGAAGAACCCAACCGAAGCTAAAACCGACTCAACGCCCGACGACCAATCACAATCTTGATCCAAATTAGCTTTGAATCGTTTTTTGGCCAGTCCAGATCTGCTCCAACCCAGCCACCAATGGTCAACCCAACTCAACGCAGATCTTGGCCAAGTTGAGTCAGTCCCTACCCAGGCCAACAGCAATTGGCCAATCCAGGCCTGGTCCCACCCCGCTACCGATGACCAACCCCAAGTCTGGCCCAAGCAACCATCAAAGGTCAACCGAGGTCTACAAGAAGCCAATGAGACAAGGCCAACCCAAATCTGGTCTAACTCAACCAATGGTCAAGCCAAGTCAAGACCAACTTGACCAATCCCTAGCCAGGGCCAACTGGAATGGACCAATCCAGGCCTTGTCCAATCCCAGAGCTGATGACCAACCCCGGGTCTGGACCACCGAGCAACCACCAATGGTCAATCGAGGTCTACAAGAAGAGTCAGACAAGACCAACCCAACCAATGGCCAAGCCAAGACCAACTCGACCAATCCCAGGCCAACTGGAATGGACCAATCCAGGCCTTGTCCAATCCCAGAGCTGATGACCAATCCCGGGTCTGGACCACTGAGCAACCACCAATGGTCAACCGAGGTCTACGACAAGCCAATGAAACAAGGCCAACCCAACCAATGGCCAACCCAAATCAAGACCAACT
>NW_009191019.1:0-263 GCF_000690835.1 Fulmarus glacialis | reverse complement strand
AGGGCAACCCCCAAATGTCAAACGGAGGTAAACGAAAAGCCAATGAGACAAGGCCAACCCAACCAATGGCCAAGCCAAACCAAGACCAACTTGACCAATCCCTACGCAGCCCAAGCACAAGAGGTCGGAGAAGGACCCAGTTGAAACCGGTCAAGGTCACTCTGACCTCATCTCCCATCTCACCCTCCTCCAACCCGTGCCCGGGACCAATCAGAAGAGGCCAAGCCAACTCCACCCGCGCCGAGGGGCAGACGCCGCTCCGC
>NW_009191018.1:70584-95134 GCF_000690835.1 Fulmarus glacialis | reverse complement strand
CTGTTGCAGTACGACTGTCTGCTACGGGGCATGATCTCTGCCATAAATTACAGTAAGAGTCATTTAATTAACACTAACAGCACAGAAGGGCTAGGGCAGCACTGGGACAGCTTTCCAAACTGCCTTTCTGGAGTGGCACGGGCGCTTCACAGAAAGGCTTTCAGGGTCACGTTCCTTAAAGGACTACACCCTGCAGCATCAGTGCAGCGGGGATGCTGCCGGCCCTGCTCACAGGTGGGTAAACTGAGGGAATCACCGAGATCCCAAAGAGGAGCCCAGGCAGCAGCAGAGAGAGAAAAGGCTGCGAATCCCCGAGCTGCAGCGGTTCGGTCTCCCCGAGGAAGGCCAGAGCCGGGTGCCAAGCGCTCGGCTGCCGCGCCGGGGGTGAGAACGCCCTTCGCCTGCCTCTCTTCAGTTTCTCCAGGTGCCATCAGCGGTGGCAGAGACCCTGGTCTCCCTTCGCCGTCAGTCCACTGGGCGAAAAACTTGCTTTCGGTGGCGTCAGGGTTGCACCAAAATAATGCAGGTGGCTTTGGTGGTTTTCCTACCCCTCCTCGAAAGAATATGGAATAGTTTGTTTTCTCCGTTTTCTACTAAAAAGAGCCCTTTATCAGGACAAGAACTTGCCTGGAGAATTTTCCAGCTCCGTTTCCCTGCCTCTTTATCAGCGCATTAACACAAACAGCAACGTGACCTGTTTAACCAACATACGTGGCCTTTAGTAATCCTCGGCTGGAAGCACTCCGCAGGTCAGACGACATCCTGCCATCAATCATTGGCCTCACGTGGCTTGGTGGACTTTGGGTGGACTTGCCAGATGCAGTCAGTGCACCCACCCCATTCTTCCGTGCATGTCCTAGGAGAAGCTCTCTGACCAACAGATGTTTCTAAATGCTCTTTCACATGGGAAAATTGGGAAGTATATATTTTTATTGCACCCTTGCTATTTCATCCAGCCACGTGGATCTCCAGGGATAGAGACGTACTTAAGAAAAATATTCATTTCTAAAAGCTTCTACATTTTTTTTCACAATACTTTCTTGGCTTAGCCAGCCCAACAACGCACGCTCGTATCTCTATTTTGCAGCAATTACTAAGAATTGTTAATTACACTGCTGTGTATTTAAAGACAATTGATTTCCCTTTGTAGCAGAAAACAATTTCCTGTTATACCAATTCTCTTAATCTTCATCAGAAACAAACCCAGGCTGCCAATGCCAGCAACGTGTCACGCTCCATTATTAAATCGCTCTCTTTTCTGCCCGGGTTATGTGTCCTGTGTTTATTATTCCTGATCAGTGCACTCGATCACCTACAGCTGTTACGACTGTATGTATTTCGCCTCACATATTGTTGGCACCAAGCACAGTTATTGGAGAGCAACTCCCCTTGCTCGGCAGCTCGTGCGTCTCTTCTGGCAGCGGGAGGTGGGTGTACTGGGAGAACCTTGGACCTTTTATGCTCGGTTTTGGCACGTGTAAAAAATTACTGGTAGATAAGGAAGTTCAGAGCCTTAGATGTGACTGTGAGCCTTCCCCTTGCAACCAGCCCAGAGAGTGTGCTTGTATCTAAGAGAGCAAGCAAAAAAGCACACATTTCTGTTCATGTAAATGTATACGTTCTGCTCAGACTTATACTGAAGAAGATCAGGCTCTTCAAATAAAAGAACTCGTTACGCCCCAGATGTCCCAGATGTCACGAGTGCAAGCAGAAAGAATATGAATATTTAGCTTATTGTACTTGAGCCTTTCCCATTTACGAGTTCCTTTGCTGAGTGAGCAATTGGGCAGCCTAAAACGGAGAGCAAATTGGCATGGCGCAGGCAGGTGAGCGTCCAAGGAAATATCCCGGATGTTCAATATCGTGGGGTATTTTTGATGAGATTCCTGTGATCAAGATCTCTCGGGGGTTTGGGCCATGTTCACCTGACAACAAATACAAGCACCTGCCTGACCTTGAGCGAGTTTCCAGTCTCTCACTGCCAACATAAAGGCTGGCAGATGGAACAAGAGCCATCAGGACTCCTCTCTGCCACGTCGCTATACCCAGGCAAAAATACTCCCATTCAGAGACCCCAACAACTTACAAACCCAGGAAAACCTGTTCAAACTCTCAGACTACACATAAAAACTAGAGCTAATTCTATATGGAAGATGATGCTGGCTTGCAACTCTCCAGGGCTAAAAGCAGACCTGAACTTACCCAACCCAAGGCTTACTTGAGCGAGAGAAGTGCCACGAGACAGAAAGCTCGTGTGTGAGCCGGGGCCTCCTGGGATAGACGGGGTTCGTGAATTGCAGAATGCTTTGTGGTACCGGAAAGTCACTTTAATCAGGAAAGGGAAAAAAAATCCCACCTTTCCTCTGCGTGTCAGGCAAGATCTCTTTTATCATCTGGGCTGCAGATGAGAGCTCTGATCCTGTCCCCTCCTGCGCAGAGATAATGCTCCAGTTCAGCTCTTCTCTTGCTATGGCTGGGACATGCTAAAAACTGCCTCTGATCTGCTGGGATCAGCTTCATGCTTCTTCTTTGAGACATAAACCCCATTTCCATAAAAAAAATGACACGGCTGTAGTTCCAGCAACATTTTTTAAAGTCAAAAATTGACATTACCTGGACTGATAGAAATCGGTGGGCTAATAAGTATATTCACCACTCGGGTTCTGGTGATAGATCTGGCTTCACATGCGAGACTTCTCTTACAGCACAGTCCTTTGAGACAAAATTAGCTCAGATCCTGACAGGAGCGAACTGAAGAAATAAAGCAGCAGAAAAAGCATCCAGCAAAACCAGTGTGTGCACTGTTTCAAGTCGGTAAATATACATAAATAAAGCCAATCGCCTCTCTGTAAACTGCAATAAGTATTGCAAAACTAGGAAAAAACCCCAGTGATTTCTCACCCTGTCCTCATTTATAGCCAAGCCTTTAGAAAAATCTTACACACTGCAAACTTCCCTAGGAAGGAACAACCAGCAAGGTGCTAATTAACATTCTTTCTAGTTCATGTTGATTGTAAAAAGTTTAGAGAAGAGGAATAGCTTTCTGTGAGGCTTTACACTGAAGAAGGAGAGACAAAGAAGAGAGGCTGTATGACCTGCATTATCTGTGGAATTTCTCCCACAACAAGAAACAGGCAGGCTTTTACAAAGTCAGACCAGAAAAAGCCATCATTAACCAGATGTCAGTTCTGAGGCATTACTTTAATCCCGTAAATCACAGAGAGAGAGCACAGATTTTATTTTGCATCAAATCTCCACTTTTAGATTCTGGTGAAGGGCATGGAAAAATACATGCTTGTTCAGCAACGCCCTTGTATAGGTTTTTGTTTGAAGCATAGGTGGGACAACCTGGCTAGAGCACTGCCTTAGCTAGTGACCTGAGCTGTAACATTGTTCCTTAACGTGATGTAAAAAGCCCCATTGCCTTGCTGCAAAGCAGCATTGGTGCGTCCATGTCATCTCAGTCACTGGAGATGGCGACGAAACACCCACGCCTAATAACACGTTTTTCTGCACTGTGCTTTCTTCCAGCACATTACGCTGCCTCCATCTCCCCAGCTCCGAGATCCTTCCTGTGTGAAATCAACAGCATCAGAAAAGTACTTAGTGACTTTTCAGGACTTTGCCAACTTTTATTTTTCCAGGATCGGTGTTTGAAGGCTTGGACATTTTGGAAATTCAGTTACATGAACGATTTTGGGGTAGAAAGTGTACCAATAATTCTTTTTAAAATTTTATATTATTTAAAATAGAAACTTGATACAGACTGGATCGGTGCCGTGACCAGTCTTCTATCACCGTGAGTGACAGGATGCGGGGAATGCTCCTTCCGTGTCATGGATCCGTTTCTTGGAGTAGTTTGTCCTGGGTCTATCCCACTGGGTTTAGCAAATGTCCCACATCTTCTTTGGCTCATCACTTTGTGGAGTAAGGACAGTGGCACCATATCCATTTTAATGTGTGTGACAAACACAGTGCCATTTGATTGATTGCCCATCAGCGCCTTTCCTTCTCACTCCTCAACTATCCCTGCCCAGATTCAAAACTCCCATACCATTTAGCCACTGAACTCTTCAAGGCCACACAACCTCTGACAACGCTTTATACCGCCGTCAGCATAGATGCATCTCTACCGTGACACAAGTAACAACTGTTAAATAAATGAGAGGCATCTGCGATAAGTTATTTTAAAAAGGCTTGGTAACAGGCTACAGCCTGTGTATCAGTATCCGTTCCCATCTAGACACAGACCAAACCCGTGAGTCACAATTATCGTAAGACAAATGGCAATCGTGCTTCAGAGCAGGCCAGCCTCATGAGAAACGCCAGCAGCTGTCAGGACAACCGCACAACTCCACAGCTGGCACCTCTGCCGAACACTGACCAGGGGACTCGGCTCTGTCAGACTCACCGCGTCATCTCTCTCACTCACTTGTACACCGCCTTTTTTGTATCCTCTAGACCACCCTGAATTTCGACTTACTGGCGTGACTTCTGACCGTACACTTCTTGTGCAACTGCTGTCCACTACCTTTCCTTTTTTTAGCGTGTAGAAGTCCATTCCTTATTTTGATTTTTGCCTGAATCGCCAAGTGACATCTACAATTCATTTCCTCTGGCAGGAGCAAATACCCGCCAGTGCTAACGGCAATAAACGCCGTGGGCTGCTGCTCGGCCCTGGAGTGACTGCAGCTTTTGTTTAAAGGCACCGTAGGGCTGCTGGGCTTACAACATCTTTTTTCATCCTTGTAAATTTTACAAGTTTTTATTTACACCAAACATGTCACCTTCCCCCCAAAGAAAAACTCTGTTAAAATGGTTCCACAGGGTGTGTTAAACTTCTATACAGAAAAAAAAGCAGGGCTGTGCTGTGCTACAGATTTTACTTTAAAGGATCTCTTTCACAGTCCTTTTAGGGGCTTCTGAACAGGAGTTTTATGAATTTATAACAACATATATGTCAGGCAGACACTGGAATTCAAATTATTTTAACTCCAACTAAAGGCCTGTGTTTGAATGTCTGAATGCATTCCTTTGTGGCTGAGATTTTTGGAGTTTTAAAACTGCAGAGACCATATCTTCATTATAAATATTCCATTTCTTAGTCATTCTTGTGTCAAAGGACTGCTGGAGAGAAAATCTGCACGAGTGTGGTCCAAGAGGAAGCAGAAATCAGAAGAGTTTTGTTGCAGAAGTAGGGATGTGTAGAGCCGAATCTGCTCGCTGAGCCTGGCATCTCCGTTACGCAGCTAAATCTTCGCTACCAAAAATGCACAAAACCGAAATGGATATTGGTATTCCTTAGCTAGTACTCACACTGCAATGTGATCTATCTTGATCCTAGTTGCTTAGGATCTGTTGGACTTATTTACTGTTACGTGGGTGATTTTTGCTGGTTTCCTTGTAGCCTAATACACAGTCCGGATGACTGCTGGGCTGGAGGGTTAATACAGACCCCCGTATTTGCCTAGCTGGTTCTTATTGCCGACTTCTTAGCTGTCAGAATGGCTCAGAAATGGCTGGCTTATTGGACTACTTAGTTTAATGGCTGTTAAAGAAAAGACATTCTTACACAATGAACCCTGTAATTGTCTCTTTGGAAACCCTTTTTCAAGCATTTGCTAAATACAATAAACATTTCCATGTGGATATAACAGCAATGGAGCGTACAAATAAAATGATTGAAATGAGGCATGAGAATGGCTTTGTGTTTTATGAAAGTCTGATTGATTTTTAGAAACATGAAGGCTATTTCCACTTAATGAAGCCCTCAGAAAAAAAAAGAATTTTGATTCAAACTTTATGATCTAGGCACTACAAGAACTAGGAGTAGAGGCAAATGCATGCTGTCTGCCTTCACCACTGCTGCATTTCTAGCAGCCGACTCATCCCTTTCGTGAATCCCCCCGAAAGTCTCTGAGATGGCTCGTGCGTAAGAAGCAACTTCCATTCTACTCTGTGCAGAAACAACGGCCAGCACTTTGCTGAAGTTGAATCTCTCATGTATGAGCCAACAGAAATAAGCCAGCAAGGAAGGAGGATCCTGGCTAGGGCAGGGCTTGGCTAAATAATCTGACCTTTTTCTTGGCTTGGCTCTGAAACATATGTGAAATGTATCAAACCACCCCAGTTCTGGCTACCTGCTGTGCCCAAGGCCATTGGCCAGTGCTAAACAAATCCTTTTTTAAATTAATGCTCTGTAGTAACATTTTCTTACAACTTAAAATGTTAGTTAATGGTAGGGTATCTCAAACATGAGATATATGCAGCAAAGACTGACTGTAGCACACCTAACATTTGGTGTAGCACATGCTCAGGGCAGTTGTTTAGTCCTGGAATCATATTTATGCCTCTGCATTTAGCCAAGCCAACTTTCCAACAGGATATATTCCTGAGGCTGACACTAAAGCCCCTGCGTAACATTCTGTTACAATCATTTCGTTCTTCTGTGCTTCCTTCTCATTCTCCCAAAGAATACGGACAAACAGCATCTCACTGTGATCCGATAAAAAACTTTAATTCCGCGCATTTCTCCATGCTGAAATGAAGATTTAGCAGCAACCTGATTTTAATAACATTTCTTCCCCACTGCTACATGAAATTTAAGTAACAATAACTGGTATTTTTGAATTGGTTTCATCTCGAAAGACTCCAGTTCCCTTTTGCCCAGCAGAGCCTGTGCTATTCTTGCACTAAGAAGTTGATCAGGGCAGTTCTGGGAGACAGAAAGGCCTTTTTAATGGTTCGTCCCTGGAGATGCTTGACTCCAAGTTCACTTTGAAGAACGAGTTCGTGGACTTCTTCAAAATTGCGGGCTGCTTGCTGAGGCACTAAAACCTTGCCACAGGCTTTGTTATTGATCTGAAAAAGAGAGATATGAAAACAAGAAAACCAGAAGTTACTAGACTGATTTACACAATTTCATTTCCTGAATCCAGTCCATCTCATTATGTGTGGGGAAAAAACGTGGATCAAACTCTCTTTTCTCCAACACCAAACTTCTAAGTAGAAGATAAAATTCTCCATACCTCCTGTCCCTCTACCATAAAAGAAGAGAATGAAACTCTGACTCACAATACTCAAGGAAAATTGAAGAAGTGGCCATAGGAAGTCTTAGTTTTGAAGACAGCAAGCAGCATGTGACTATGCAATGCAGCGATCTTTTAAGTTTAAAAACATGATAGTTACACAAGCTGAATAATGAGAGTGAACATAATGGTTTGTCAGGTGGGAGTCTTGGTTTGTACATACTTCTAGGCTGCAATTTGAATTCTTTACAGCTAAGCAATTCCTTACAGAGATTCAAATGCAAGATTTATTAAAATAAAAATATTTGTGGCTGAAAAGATATCTGAAAGATTCATCATCACTCATTTTTAGAAAAATAGGCTTTAACTCATTATATGTTGCATTCGCACTAAACGCATGGCTCATTAAGCCAACACTGACCACAAAGATGACAACCACTCATAAGGTAACGCTTTCCTATGTGTGGCTGGTTTTCAGAGCAGCTTCCATACTCGTTTTGCATCAGCAAGGCAGAATGATGTTAAGTAAAACTGAGTAACGCCTTCAGTGGGAATCCCCTTAATTTATAAAATGATCTTATCAATCTTTTCTGTCATCCAGTAAGAGTAGATAATGGACAGAGACTACAGAGCCTTACCAAGTACCTTTCTGGAATTGGCATAAAATTCATTATTACAAAAGCTTTCAGATTTATATGGAGTACTTTCAGTGTATTAATGAAAAGAATATCAATCCCACATTTTAGCAAATTAAATAATTTGAATTTTTAAATCCAGTTCAATCAAATTACTTGCATAAAAATCTGCTGCAGGTACTGCAGATCTTTGACCTTTAAACATCATTGTAACGAGTTTTCCATCATCTAAAAGGAACATGTGTTGCTTCATACAGCTTGGACATAAAAATGCACACAGCTTGGTTTTCATCTGGATTTTATCCAGGATACATGTATGCAACATACCACGGATGAGAGAGAGCCTACTTCATTTACTTAGTTTGTATTTTATTGAAAATAAAATAATCTGTGCAATTCTCAGAGAGAGGAAGTTGGGACAGATTTTTAAGGAACAAGATGAAGTTTCAAATACAGTTGGGATGAGTCACTTCTGTTTTTTGACTAGACTTGACAACAATTTGCAGTGATAATGTAGATAGGCTTTTAACTATTCCTACATGCAACCATAACGTGGTATCATAAAAGGCCAGCTGTGTTAAACTTTGCCTTTAGCACCTCGTGCAAAGTAAATCCCTTGAAAAACACAGAAGAGTTCATTTTTAAAGCTTTTGTGAAAAATAAATACAAGTAGTTCTTCTTGACAGGGCACTTCAGAGAAGTCCCAGAGAGAGCCCTTTTTCCACAGGAAAAAGAAAACGGTAAAATCCAAACGGATACAGTTTTAGTGAGAATATAAAGCAAGCTTGTGAGCTCGCTGCTAGGATACACAGCCTGCAGTTCAAAACTATGCCTGCTTAGTTAAAATGTCATTCACTATCCTCCATGATGCAAATTAATATGTCCCAGTGGATGGATGTTGGCAGGGGGAAACTTGCCACAACTAGCCTATTTGGTGCTGTTCTCAACAGAAAAGCCAAGTGGTCTAAATCAACTTAGTAAATAAATGACTGCTAGCGGTTGTGTTTTCCTAGAAAGGTCGAGAAGCCTAGGCGACCTGACACTGTGTACCTTCCCACAGCATCTCTCCTGATCTTCCCACACCATGCTGCGAGCTGAGTCCAAAAATCGTATCAAATGGCAGATTGGTTATGATTTCAGCACATTTGCAGCATGGCTTTCATTGTATTGTAGGTATCGTGACACAAAGTCAAACGTATTAACGCCATTCTTAAGCATCTGAAGATTTAATCACACACTGTGCGCGACAAGCATCCTATTCACATATTCTTTTAGTCAAGTAGGACAAGTATCTTCTGCTATTCCTCCATATCTCCCTCTGTGTCTCACTAGACCAGCATAACCCTCGGCAGCTCCAGGTAAAGTGCCAGCACAAGAAACCTGGGTGCTAGCAGCCATCTGAAAAACCATGACAAACTGCAAGAGGAGAAATAAATGAGGCTTGGGTCCTTTCTTCCCCTGAGGAAGGAAGCTGTTGCTTTTTCTTTTCTTCTTCTTTTTTTAACATTTGACATTTTAGACTATTTTGGATCTAGAGGGAGCTAGAGGGAAGTAGAGAGGTTATGAAGGATGAAATGAAATCACAAAAGACTGAAAAATAAGCACCTGGAGGCTGCAGAGAGGAATTTTTAGTTCAACTCAAATATTTTTTTACCATTGATGCATAATCCTTCTGAGAAGTAAAAAGGAAAATAAATATCTGTGCACTTTTAGGGCTTCCTCATACGCCAAAGCAAGAAAAATGACACCAACTTTTTTTTTTATTTTATAAAAACATCAGTTATAAGACCACAGCTGCCAACAGTTCTGCACCACCTAGAAAATGTGAGGAATGCTAGTCAGAAGTGTGTTCATAGGACGAAATGCACACTACATGCAGGTCATATTTTTCACAGCATTAACAATATATGGTACGATTACAAATATTCAACTTTGTAATAACATTTAGAATAACAGATACCATGCTTATCCAGTGAATTTAAATGTCTTTCTTGTAGGCAATCTGTATTGTATCAGCCAAGGATGCAGTGAGTTGGTTGCTTTTGCTGCTTTGGGTTAAATATGGAAAGACGTAACTCCAGCACAGACAGGAAAAAATGAAGTATTTTGTGTCAAGAGAAATAAAACCATAATGTCTCAGCAGGCAAATCCCTGGCAGCCTGAGGCGGTTTGATGTCTTGAGAAGAACAGGGTTGTGGCCCAAAGACTCAGTGTGACTGGGCAGCCTTGTGAAGAGACACTGCCTCTTTGCAACTAACCAATTCCTTCATATGTTGACTGTTTCTTGGTCTAATGAGGGCAATTTATTTTTACAGCCATACAAAAACCTACAGTGTCCACAAGACCTTAAAATATTCACATTTACAATGATCTCTCCCTGCTCCTCCATATTTCCCTTTTGCCTTACTCTTAGAGTAGAAAGCCAGGCACGCTCCCCAGGCACTATTTTTAAGAATTATTCCCAGTTCAAAAAATGAACTTGTCTCTCTGGTCTTCCAGTCGCTTGCTTTCTCAGAACTAAGGAAGGTGTTTACATACATCATATTCTTCCACGAATATATGACTGAGAACACAGGGCTTGCTTTTTCTCTTATTACAAGACTTCTACACAAGGCTATGGCTTTGACAAAGTCAACCAGGAAAAGAAACAAAATAATTGTCGTAATGGTTGTTTAAAGCAAAATTAATTTTTATTCTTCTGTTTTCTTTTTTTGTGAAGGAAGTTTTAACGTCAGCAGAAAAGTATCAGTGAAATGTTTAAGCATTTTTATGTTCAGTTGTACAGTCTTAAAAACATTGAGTTCAGAGTTTTCCCTGTATTGCTGAAGTTTTTATTTTAAAGATATATTTAATAACATGTTTGCTTTAACCACAATCGCAAAGAAGTTTCTATAATTACACAATTTCTCATTCATAACTTCCTTATAAACCGAACACTGGAATTTAAGATGTTTGCTAGCTGTGCTTGAAGGTGAACGTTTATTTTAAGCTTGAGCAAAGTGATTATACCCAAGTGAAGATTTTTGTGGATATATGACCTTTTTACTGGTACAAATAAATACTTAGTACTTAAGAAAAAAAGAAAAGCAATAAACCCACACTGAATATTAGGCTAAGTCTGTTATTAACCCCAGCTGGCACTTCAGTCCTTCTCCTTAGTTTGGGAAAAGATGCCAATTGAAAATTTCCTCCAAAAAGACATGCTCTGTGGCCTCTGCTAAATATATTTGTTGAACGTTAGAAAAATTCGGTTTTTAGCAGCATTTCTCATTCTGTTCAAGTGAACTGTGACTGAGAGATCTGGCAAGATAGGAAATCATTTGCAAAGATAATTTGATTAAGGAAATCTACAAAAACACAACTTCCCCTAAAGCCAAGCAGTCTCTTCCCTCCTCAAAAAACCCAGCTGAACAAAAATAACTGAACTTACTCCTCCTACGCAAAGGAGCTAACATAATAAAAAAGATAAAATACAAATAAAAGGCATTGCTTCCCTTACACATGCACATGCACACGCGCACACACACACACACACAGAGCATGCAGCTTTACGTGACCAAATGACATTTCTTCTAGAGGCTCTATCTCATTCCATGTCCAGAAACACAAAAAGTGTTTAAGTTGAAACATTTAATTTAAGTTAAAACATTTAAGTTTAGAACATCTGCATGGTACGTTAAAGGTTATTCTTTGGTGAGCAGTGAAAAAGGCAGGACTCCTGCAGATCTAATAGTATGCAACTACGTAATTACAGACTACCATAATGCCTGAGCATGAAGCACTTGAATGCAAGTTGACCAGGAGCCAGTTGATGGAAGAGCTGAGACAGTGCTCCTGGATCCCACCCCCTGCCTCCAAGCCCCACAGTCTCTCTATGGCCTGCAGTGGCACTTGCTGCTACTGTGCTCCAGTAACGATAAAGCTTAACAATGCTGAATACAGACTAGTTAATTAGAGATGTAGGAAAAAAGACAGTAAACTACACTGTGCATGTGCACATACACATTTTGGAAAATTACAGGTTGACTAAATGTAGTTTTATATCCACTCTTCTACTGACTTCCCTAGACCACAAAGGTGTTGGAGCTCAAAGAGAAACTGGAATGCAGTTCTAACATTAGGAGAGATACCTGTTTTTCCTCAACCTCATTCCTGCAAATATGCTCTGCTGAAATGTGCCAGAAGTTCAGCCCGAGGCAGACGGGAAACATCGCTTGGCAAAAATCACAGCAACTTAACCCATCTTATGGTAAGTTGTATTAGGCAACCATAGCACTTCAGGTACCACAAGAAATGTCACCTAATTATACATTTTTGTACAGGGCCAAGATCATAAATGCACTGTCAGGCAAAAAAATCTGGAGGGACCTGTATTTTGATCACAGTTTTGACTGTACCCTCCTTGCCCACAGCTGTTCATTGGTCAAATCTCCACAGGTACTAATATGCAGTCACACAAAAAGATTTATATTTAGATCGTCTCCCTTCCAGACTTGCTACATTTTTTTCATTTAGGAAACCATTTTAATTACTCAGCACAACGATAATTGCAGCTTCTCTTCGATCTGACCTTTCACTGAGCCACCTAAGAAGGGAACTGACTTCCACAACAGCAGAAATTTTGTCATCCTCTGAGCTTGTAATGCATTAATTGACCACCGCTGAAAATAAATGAAAACGCTCTTACCAGAACAGACATCTCCACATCATCTGATGGCTGAAGGTACTCTGGGTCTACTTTGGGCCAGGACTGATGCAGCACATCAACATCCCAGTGATGATGCGCACAAAGTTTATTCTGCATATGTGCCAAACCTGGAAAATGAAACCAGTCAAACATTCAGCTGTACTGTAACCAGAACATTCGATCTTTGGAATTTGTTTGATAACTAAGATCAGAAAGAACTTGACTTGAAAAGTAAGCCCCTTAGGAGGAAATAACATTGTTTAGATTAGCATACAGCACATTATAAACAGAAAGATACACATCTTTGAAGCGCTTGTTTTATACCATGTGTAGGGATGCTAACATGAACGTTGTGGGCACATTTTAGATTTGGATTAGCACTCCAAAACTTTGCCAAAAGCACAGAAGACCACTGTTTATTCTTCTACATTGTAATACTGCAACACAAGCTGACCTCTACTTCTAGAAGTCAGTCATAATACTGCAGTTTTTTCAATAACACCAGCAATTTGATTAAAATTTTACTAACAACTCAATCAAAATGATTCACAATTTTGGCTTATTGTTTTACCATCTGTAATATGCTGGGTAGTTTCTAAATTTGCAAGTCAAGCTGCTTGCAAGATTTTCTCGTATTTTGTGAAGTATCTGTTTTTTCACAAATTAAAGATGCCACGTAAGAGTATCTTGCACAGCTTGCTTTCCTTCTTATGATACGTACATTCTGAAATGCTTTATCCTTTGATTTTATTTTTAAAAACTCCTAAAATGGCTATAAGTGATGTCCTTTTATTAAATAGGCTTTGCTCTCCCCACGACAATTGATTCCTGATTTTTTTAAGTAATAGGAGAATAGGATGCAATTCATTCTGAAGCTGCATTCTTTAACTGAATGAAAGCTTCTGAATCAGATTTATGTTGCTGTTTACTCCAGCTGTAGGACAAAATAAAAAGATTTCACTTAACAAGAGGCTGTCAAATATGATCAATACTGATGATGATTGCTCTTGAGATTCTCACAAAGCCAGGGGATTTTTAAATGAAAACATTCTCTGTGTATGAATAAGAATACAGACTAAAACATTTTTAAGCACATGCTTCATTCAGAACTGCAAAATGTATTTCAAATCTCATCTGGTTTAGGCAAACTCCAGCAAAAGCATAAATAAAACCCATCAACACAAGCTTCACTGTTGAGACTGAGGTACCTGAAGCTGTTCAAAACACAGCACAATGGCAGACAGAGGAGCAAAACCAGCCCATGCATAATACATACATCAATTTACCTAGCTGGATTGTTTAGACTAATACAGTGAATAATAGCAAAGAAAGACATAAAGGGAATGCAACTTCCTCCAGGAAAATATGCCAGATTTTTGTCAGCACTTTTTCAGACAAAGCCCTTTGGTAAAATGACACACAGTCTTGCTATTTGCTGAATGATTCAGAAAGGGGCAGCGGGGTGGACCGGCGGGAGCTATTTCTAATGACAAGCAAGAACGTGCACATTTCCTAAGAATAACAACTAAGCCACAATCTTATTAGGTAAATAATTGATTAAAACACTTCAATGGATCTGGATTTGTGTATTTTTTTTCTCTTGCGATAGCAGCTCAGAAACTGAAAAGCAAAAGATAGGAACTCAAGCAGAAAAAAAATCTTTGCATTGGTGATTCATTATCATGTTGACTTTAAAGACAACAGCTGCTAGATTCTTCTCTTTTTGGCTTTTGAACATCCAGATGAGCTCATTTCTTTCCAACTGATCACATGCCTTGTGGCAGAAGCATGCATACTGGCCACTCCTTATTTTCCTGTTGAAGTGGATTCTTCAAACTGTTTAAAAATCACTTTCTGATAGAAGTCAAGAGCTTCTATCTATGAAAGCAAAACCAGGGCCACTTTTAATCCCTGTGGAGGCTGTCAGTCATAATAAACCTACTAATAAAAAAAAATTAAAATGTATTCTGAAACAGATAAAGTGTGACTAAGCACAATGTCTATCTTTTCATTCGTTTTCTTGCTACAAAATGAGTTATGAGCTCATCCGTATTAAAAAAAAAAAGTGCAAAAGCCAACAGAACTAGTTTCAGAAAACAGAGTTTGACAGGAAACCAAAATGAAGGTTTTAGTTATGTTGCCTGTTTGGCTTCCTGCCTTAATTCACATTTTGTGAGCTGAAGAACACAGAAAACACAATAATTTGGTTTGCGTTTTCAAAATGCCACACACACAAAACCAGGAACTTCATCACTATGATCCAGAATGGCGATGGTCCACTTGTCAGGGGACCTAGGCAGAACCCTCCTTCAGCCCTCCCACTTGATTCTGAGACGTTACGCAAAAGCGCTGTTTGAGAAGTTAAGAACCGACCATTTCACAGGCTTCTATTGTGAAAACACTAAAAACCTGTTTTACTGTCTTATTGTACTGGAAAGCGCCTAGTGAAATGCACATTATGAAGCACCGTGCATTTTGCTTTACATTTTTTGACGTATTTTGCTTTTATGGCTATAGATTCTCTTGCAGACGTAGGACAGAAAGTCACCTGAGTACATTTTTACTTACCGTAAGCCATTTACTTACACTCTACATCCATACAGAACAGATCAAGGACAACACTTGTGCTCAATCTGAAGCCCTGATCCTGCAATTGGATCTGCTTCAATGGACTTTTACTGACTAGCAAGCTAATACTAAAACAAGTTTTCCCTAGCAAGTAACTCACAGTATTGAAGCCCAAGTTAAAACACCAAGTTAAGCACATATTATATTACTGTAAATGAGTGAATTGAGAGAAGGAGGGGACAGGACAAGTCTAACAATGTTTCAGCTCATGGCAATGTTTTATTAGCATTACATGAATATTTCATAAGCATAATACTTCCCCTAAGGTGCTATTTTGGAGGGAAGAGCAGATTCTCATTTTAAAGAGATTTAAGAAGGAAGATGTGGAAGCAATCGTGTATCAGCAAGGTAAGTTAGGGCAGCAAAGTAATTCCAGTCTTGCAGAAAAAAAGCACTAGAAAAAATTATCTGTAAAATTCCAGCAATAGTGCAGTTGGTTTGACAAAATTATGTAGGCAAGAGAAAAAGATGTGATTAGGGAGTAAACTGAGTAAAAGCTGGCATGGGACAAGGGCCGGCACAGAGAGGTTGACAAAGCAGAAAAGGAAAGAAGTTAATGAAGGCATCTGAGGCAACGCCAGTATCGGAGTTTAGGACTAGGGATTTTCTAACAGGAGATACACGGAGATCAGAGCGGGCAGTATGAAGTGACTATGAGGGTGCATTATCCAAACGCTGCTAACTTTTGGGTTTAGCGTACTCAAAACAATAGAAATCTGTGTTAAGTAAAAATCCACCACACTAGCAGACAAGCAGATAAAGTTTTCAAAAAGCTCAGAGCAGGATGTGTAAGGGTAAGTGGAGATGCATTCTGGGTCAGTATCTTACTCGCCTCTGCAGCCCCTTCCAAGGACAAGATTGTTACCATGTTACTTTGTTCTTGATATGCTTTTTTACTATTTAATGAATCTTCCTATTTGCCAGATTCAGGCAAGTTGTGTATCCAAAATACCTTTCTGCAGCCCAGGAGGAATATGTCTGTCAATCATATGTGAAATGGTCTGCAATCTCAAAGACATGATAGCGATACAGTAACAGCTGTTCCAGACAGCTCTGAGAAAAACTGTATTGTACTGCTGGTATAGTAGTACAGAACCGGGTGAAGTCAGGAAAATTTACATTTACTCAGTACAGTGCTAGGGGCTTCATTTTATACATTCCCTAGTGACAGATGTGGAGAACCAAGGAGGGTTATAAAAAGCCTGGGTTACTAAAAGCTAACTCTAGAATGTGTTTCCAATTCAGCAAACTCCACGTGAATCCTTTTAACCTTCTGAAAATGATCTGCCTTTCTCCATTTGTACGGACTTACTATCCTTCACTTTGGGTTATTACTCTTGGATGAAAAAAAATTTTTTTTTATTCCAAATCGTGTTTCTTCTTGGATTTGTGAAGGGGGATTTCTGCATTCAGATTTTCAATTAAAATCTGCAATATCAATTAGCTTCTACTCAGCTCTCTTCGTTACAGAAGCCTTCTTGAGCAAGGACTGAATTCAGAAGAAGAAATTTTTGCAATAGAGCTATTGCAATGACAGTTAAAATGTTGCTAAGACAATTACACATTACAAATTCCAATAATTATGTTTCATTCCAATACATCTTAAGATGTGTTTATCATCAGTGTATATCTTTCATGTGCCCTCTCTAATAAAAATTTAACAACTCACAATAAGCAGTTTCATATCCTTGTCTGGACAGCAAAATACTGTACTACTACAAACAAACTAAAAAAAAAAAAAAAAAAAAAGGTCTCAAATGGTGTCTGTATATTCCTCAGATACAAGGTTTCAGGAAGGAAACAGATTTCCTCATCCTGTTAGTGTTCATAAACTGCCAAGATATCAGCCGGATGAACTCTTCCCACACTGAGGGGCTACAGTCGCTTTTTATGTTATTAAGCGATAAACCAGTGTATTCACTGCACAATTAAGACCATTAGGTTGACACACCAAAATACTGAAAACTGTTCCTTCGCTAAGCAGGAGAAAGAACTACTTCACACACAAAATATCAAAGCACTGGGTTACTATTGTTCAGCTCCTGAAAGGTGAGGCACTTATCAAACAGCATTCAAGCAGCTTTTCCCTTCACTCAAACTGGAAATATTTACTACCAATACTGAAGTATGCTCTTCATCCAGCTCACAAAGGGACCAAACCCTTCATTCCTGCCTGATGCATGAAAACAAGATGGTCACATATAAACTAAACCCCATGGGAGAACAATTCTTCAGCTGCGGAAGAACAAAAATTGCTGTATCTTGAATCCACCTAATTCTACTTTAATTGTATGTAAAAGTTGAACGTTACATCAGAAGCATCCTTGGGATATCAAACTGAAGTTCTGAGTTTGCAAAGTTTATCAACAAACTAACAAAGAGAACACAGTGGACTAAAAAGCTAGAATTTCAGATGAACTCTGATGCAACTCCTACTGAGCAGGATAACATTATTACAACCAAAATTACTTACACCACTGATGTTAGTCACTACTTAAAATGTCAAGCAAAGCATCTTTAATTAACACTCTAAAATTATCTTTGTAATTTTCCTAATATTTTCATTAGTTGGCAATCATTAAGATGGACTGATTTGCAGTTAAATCCAGCTGTAAAGAACTTCTGCTAATCAAGAGATACCTACATACATATATATACACTTAGCCAAGTTTTAATTTGTACAAGCTACCGTATTAGAAAACACTGTTTTGAATTTTTTTTTTCTTTACATTTCATTGCGATCTGTGTCAAATAGCTTTTAGATTGAAATGGAAAACAATTAAAATGCAAAAAAACATTTTTTGCTATTTAAATATAAATGCATTCAGAACGCAAGTATTTAAGAAAATTTGTTAGATACTTAAAGTTTATCATATAATGTTTTGCAGTTAAACGTTATTTTTTCAAGCAAAGGAGAATATTTTATGTAGTTACTGAATAAAACTAACAGTATCAGATACTTCTGGACATCAGATCCTACAAGATTTTACTATTTATAGATACTAGCCTCTTTTGCCTAGCTTTTTATTCCAAAACTAGAAAAGGAAAAAAGGTTGGTTGATTTTTTCAATTTTCAGCACACCTGTCATTTAAACAGAAAAAATACTATCTGCACCTGCAGAAGGGCTTCCAGTTGTCAAAAGTTATTTTATTACCTCCACAAAGCTTCATTCCAGGTGCTTAACCATAAACTTCTACAGTTCTGGGGCTTAATTGCCTTTAAATCTTTGGCAGAATTAACTTAATATAATACAATACATGAAGTCAGGGTTTTATTGTAGGTTGTCATTATTTCACATTTAGTTTTAAATTCTATTGTAATTTCTTCTTAAATGTTTCTTGATCATAATCAGTGATCAGCAAAGCATAAAAGGAGAGATTACAATGCAACAGTAAAAGTATTATTCATCCTGTGAAGCACAATGCAAACAGTCAAAATTAATGAGAATGCTCTTTTCTTCTCTCTCTTTTAAGGTGTAGTAAAATTAGTATTAGGCATATCTGACTATGTAGTAAATTTTCTAATGAGAAACACTAACAAGAAAGCAAATAATTTTTCTTCAAAAAAAGCTTAAATACACAAGGAAGTGTAATGTGGTTCAGAGTTAACACAACAAGTTACTGTTCCTATCCGCCTTCCTACTCAACTATAAAGTTATAAAGTTATCTGTTTGATAATAACTACAGGGCTTCCAAATTTTTCGGTTTCATTTTCCCCTGTAGAAAGAAAAATGCTTCTTGTTTTCATCACTAAACCAAACAAAATGTAAAGGCTGCATACAAGTTATTTTAGAATGAAATGTCAGTATTTAATTATAAATACATTGCTTATGTGTTGTATATTATTGGCATTTCAATAGCAGACAGAGGCTTCCATCAAAGTGTGGCGGTCCACTGCTATATGTGCTATTTATAGAGCTAGTAATATACAAAGTCCTCTTCCTGACTAGTGTACAAGAGAGGAAGCAGCACCATCCCTACATTTAAATGCAAAGCCAAGGTACAAAAAAGAGAGACTTACTCTGAGTGTGTACAGAGAACTAAAGCACAAAGAAAAGTAAATAGAATATTTAGGAAGCTTAATTTTTATACTGAAATTATTTAAAATAAGAAAGCATAATCATCTATACATAATAAAGTTTAAGAATTACACCAGAAGAGCAACAAGACTTGGTGGAACTACAGGATTAAGCTTTACGTTTGACAAGTTACATTAATTAAGACATCATCCTAGTGTTGTCATTTTATCAAACATATTTGATATTTCTGTATTCCCTAACATTTGTTTGAATTTCAAGTTCACAAGGCACTGTATGTGTAAGTAATTAGCCTGGACCTGTTCTATCTCCATCTCAACCAATGCGGAAAACAAAATCGTGACCGTTACTTCCATTTAAGTATAATTTTAATTAGATGGTACTTCATATTGTAAGAGAATATTGACCAGAAGTAGTTTTCTCCAAATGGATCATGTCTGATGCCACTCTCTATTCTAAACAACTAAGCTTTTATTAAGACATCTTGAAAACATTGGAAATGAAAACACAGAAAAAACCCCACTCTCCCCAATATATCTTGCTGTTTCCAGAGTCTCTGCCCCTGTTATTGCTTTGAATAAGAGCAGCCTTGCTTTGGCAGGTAACATTATTACAGGGCCATGCACAGCTCTGAAATAGAAGCAGTTTAGTAGCTCTGCTCTGTAAACACTTTAATGCACAAGTTTTAGGATGACTGTTGAATATAAAACTGTTGAGAGAGCATCCAAAAGCTAACACTAGGTCCAAAACCACACAGCAATCTGTGGCCAGTCTTAATGCAGAATATATTCCTATCTTCCCACACACATCTTGGGACTTGACCCAATAAACCTTAAAAGCAACTGCTGAACTCCGGGCATGCACATCCCTTATTTCACAAGCTTTAACTGTAGGAGCACCACGCAACTTAGCCCACTTGGGATGCAGACTTCAAGGTTTACAAAAGTGATAGATCTTAAAAAAGATTTCCTGTCTACCATTCCCACTCTCCATGAGAGGTTAATTTGCAGCATAACATCCCTTGGCTTCTGGAGAATTTTACAAGAGTAGGATTTTTATTGAACACTCCTTTAGTCTTTTTAGTATGCAGCCCTCTGACATGGTCCTCTCTGCCTGAATATCTGAAAGAAAATATTTGTAGTCCAAAGACTCTGAAAGAGTTGTTTGAAAAAGGGCTGTTTCTATCCTCAGGTTCAGCTTTTAATACTGCCATCCACATACAGGAGCAGCTAGCAGCTGACATATGAATTCCTCATGCAAGTCCTGTCTTAAATTTTTCTTCCTTCTCTCTTTCTCTGCCTCGTCTTAAGAAACCCACCTTTGTTTGCAAAGGGAAAGCAACTAAAAGCAGACAGATCTGGGAGCACCAAAAGTTTCAAGTTTGTTTAGGAATTATGACAGAAGGTGACAAGATAGATGCAGAATTGAGGGATGACACATATATTATGTTGACTTTTGGCCTTTTTTCCTGCTACATCAATAAAAAGTGTATTTCTAGAAATACCTTTCCACATCTCTGATGCAATGTGTGGAGCCATAGGTGCAACCATGATGCAGAGTGTAGCCAAAGCATCTTCAAATTCTGCACTGTGGAGAATAAGAGGCCGAGAAGCTTGCTAAGTGAAAAGACAGGAGGAAAAGAAAATAAATTGTTAACATAAATATTCTGGGGTGGAGGGAAAGTAGTTTAAGAAGACAATGCAGCAATAAAACCTAAAATCAATGTCTATGCTCAGGACAGCATAATTTCACAATAAGTTAGAAACTTATTAAAAGTTTTGGAGAATTAAAACCCAACTCTTGGTCACAGAGTGCTCTCTAACACTTGGAAGCTAATCCTGAAGAGGCTGATGCAGATCCTTGGGGATCTGCTCTGGTACAGGAGTCTGAACACAGACCCATGTGGACAACAGTGCCCCTCAAAAAAATTAAGTGCTTCCACTTTTAGAAATGCAATCTTAGATAAAATCAGAACTATTGAAAAATCCAGATTTTTATTTGTTTTCTGGTCTAGATCAGGTTACCATTATATGCCTGAAGGCTTGCTCAACCAGATCTAAGAGTAGTGACAAAAATAATTATAATAGTTTATTATATTTGATCTATCGCCACTGGCTGATAAACAACATAATCCACATAAAAAATGCTAACGACTTAAGTTATTTTTACGTTTGTTTTAAAAAGGGGAATTTGCAAACTCTGTTACTAGCAGACAGTTCAGTGGTGAAAGCTGTCTCTGAGAAATGTAAGATTATGTGCAATTTTCCTTGTAAAGAATAACCCTTTTCTTTAAATCAGTGTGTTTGGTAATTCTGTAACGTACTACTATACCTAGCTACCTATGCAACTTGTTTAAAAACAAAAGAGAACAAAGAACAGAGCTAAACAAAATGTATCCTTTTGAAATTACAGGATGCAGATGTAAACATCAGAACCTAGTAGCTCTAATACCCTCAAGCTCATCCTGCAAAACAATATATTTCAGGGTTACAGTGATACTAGAATGTACTGCTTTACAACCAAGTAATTCAATGAGGCTCTCGAGTTAGTAGCAATGTTAATGACAGTAAATGACTTATGGAAAGCTGGACCTGTAGTTCAGGCAGCTCTTGCTTTGTATGAAGATTTACAGGAACAGAGTCTGAGAGAAAAATATCTTCATTCATATCGCAGACTTACATGGAGTACGTTAGTGAGGCTCATCAATCGAGAAATAGCTGCATTGAACAAATGATCCTTTGTGAAGTACTCTGTTACCTTGTATTAAAAAAAAAGGTTTGTCACTAATCACTTAAAACTCTCAAATATGGAATATTGGGTTTTAAAATGAAAAATAATTATTCCTAATCAATTTCCATTTGTGAAATATGCCCATCTTACCTCTTACATGAAAATCACTTCAGCATACAAACACATCATAAATACAACCACATGTGTGGATGGCAAAATAATAATCATAAAAATTCAGTTCACTAATTCCCCTCTGTTTCAGGATTTTAAAAGCTTCAATCAGTGCCAATTAGAACTGTGTATTAGTAATCACCCTCTATTTCCTTTAATAAAATATCTTCCCTTGGCCCCTTGAAGAAGTCTTCACACTTGTATATCCAGTTATGCTGGTGACAGCTTGCCTATCCATAACAAGATTATAGTTCTAATGTTTGTTAAAACACCTGGAACGTCCCTCACCACAGGATTTAAATCAGGAAAAGTTTTTATCTGTAGAAAAATATTTTAAGTTAATTTTGCAGGTATTTATGTCTCCTTCTGAGTCTTCGATAATTGAATTGACACTAATCACAGCATGAGACAACACATAAGAGATGAACAATCATTTCAATAATTATTTGTTTTAGGATACGCTAATATATTTTCTCCAACAACTTTTTTTCATTCTATACGAAACAGCAGGCATGATAATGAGGTGTGAAGCAAACAGATCAAAAGCTCTTGTTAGGGATAATCTGCATAACTCACCTATAGCTTTGCTATTGGAAATGGAATTACTCCAAGCCCAGATTGACAATATTGGGCCATAACGCTTCATCCTTTAAAGAAGGCACACAGCAGAGAAATTTTGCCAATCCAAATCTACTGTTTTGCAAGACTTCTGTCCCGTAAGATTTGTACGTAAATAAAATTACTTATACAGTGAATAATTCACTTAAAAGTTATTTTATGAACTAATCATCTGGGGAAAAACTCTTGACTCTCTAAGGCAAGCATACGGTTTTAGCATGAGCAGCAAAACTTTTTTAGTCATTTACAAACTATGTGTTTCTTTTAACCTCAGATATCACCAGATTCTTCTGATCCCAGATCTTTCTGGCTTCAGCCTTCTCTTTCTTATTCAGAAGCCCAGGATTGGGCATGGTTCCTGAAGTCCGTGCTTCAATAAGTTTGGTTACAAGTGTCCAGAGGCGCGTCTGCCATCTCTGAACACCTGGCATAGCATCAGCTGAGATTAATGAAAGATTGCAGAAACAAATTTCAGTTACAATGAATGAGTCCAAAACATAAAAGAAAAGCAGAAAGGAAACTGAAAGCTAGAGTTAAACATTTTTTTAAAAAACCCTGTATTTTAAATGAAAAATGTCAATGCAATTAAAAATGCCTTTACAAATAATGCCAGGTTGCCTTAATGGAAAGAAATCAGTAAGATAAAACAAAAGTATTTTTCTGCAATGACTTTAAAACATCTATACAGCAATAATATTTGCTAAATTGGTAAAATAACCCAATTTTATATCAATGTTCATCTCGTGTTTTAATGACTCAAGAAAACAGTTCTTCTACATGCTCCCATTTTTCAAACTCATGGAAGACTACAAACGTACATATATACACACACATGTATGCACACATGCTTTTTTAAATGGAGAGGTTTCTTCTAAAATTTGATTTTAGAAATTATATATACTTTTGTTGCTACAGAGATGCTACTGTGCTAATGAGTATAGGCTCTGGTCCTTGGTACCATCTTTTGACACAGCTTAGTTTGGGATGGGGAGATTATAAAGCTGTTCACCCTGACCCTGCAGGCATCAATCCTGCACCATGGATGCTCTAAGAATGTGTTTCTGTGACCTAGGGACCATGCTACAGAGAGACCCAAGCTACTGCTGCTCACAGCCAGGCCCTCCATGTGGTGTGGTGCAGAACCACTAGTGAAGGTATGGATTGAGGTGCGGCACTGATACGGCTTCAGCTCTCTTTTCCAGATGCGTTGTGTTTCTACTAGACTGCACAGCACTACATCACACTGCACTGCACAGTATCAACATATCCTAAGATGTCCCAACTGGCAAGAGCTTCCAATTCTGCTCCAGCAACTGCGCTTGAAAGGACCGTCAGGTCTACTACTAAACTGGGAGAAACAAAAGACATGTGAGTGACTGCAATACAGGTGGATTATCTGTCTGATTGCACTAGATGAAAGACTTCCTGCACATCTAGGAACAGTAAAATACAACCTTATTGACTATGGCTGCATGACCCTCATGAACTCTCATAGGTGGGACTGGGAGTATGATGCTCTCCCCAAACTTTCCATCTCCTGTTCATACCAGCAGCATGTAGATCATCTAGACTACAGGCCCAGGTAGGCTTGGCATTATCTAGACTGTAGTAACGGTGTAATAAGCTGCTGGGTGAGTTTGAACACATCTAGTCCTGCATAGTCTGGAAGATTGCTTGCCCACACCAGGGGAGAGGGGGAGAGAATGACATGAGGTCCTGCCTACATGTCCACCACTGAAAAGACAGAGAATCTAGTCTGGAGGGCCATCCTCAAAAGGCTATCAAAACACATCCAGTGAATAGAAGGATCATGGCAACTGAAAACCAGTATTTAATTATTATTCTCTGAATAAGACAATTTTCTGTATTGGGTTTGCATGGTAAGGTTTTGGTACCGGGGGGGCTACAGGGGTGGCTTCTGTGAGAAACTGCTAGAAGCTTCCCCCACGTCCGACAGAGCCAATGCCAGCCAGCTCCAAGACGGACCTGCTGCGGGCCAAGGCCAAGCCAATCGGA